>NC_056440.1:11392957-11608409 GCF_018296145.1 Oncorhynchus tshawytscha | reverse complement strand
TTAGATGCTACACTGTTAGATGCTACTGCACTGTTAGATGCTACTACTGTTAGATGCTACTACTGCTACTGTTAGATACTACTGCTGTTGGATGCTACTGCTGTTGGATGCTGCTGCTGTTGGATGCTACTGCTGTTGGATGCTGCTGTTGGATGCTGCTGCTGTTGGATGCTGCTGCTGTTGGATGCTGCTGCTGTTGGATGCTGCTGCTGTTGGATGCTGCTGCTGTTGGATGCTGCTGCGCTGATGCTGCTGTTGGATGCTGCTGCGCTGTTGGACTGCTGCTACTGCTGTTGATGCTGATGGATACTACTGCTGTTGGATGCTACTGCTGCTGCTGTTGGATGCTACTGCTGTTGGATACTGCTGCACTGTTGGATGCTGCTGCGCTGTTGGATACTGCTGTTGGATGCTGTTGGATGCTGCTGTTGGATGCTGCTGTTGGATGCTACTGCTGTTGGATGCTGCGCTGTTGCTGCACTGCTGTTGGATGCTGCTGTTGGATGCTGCTGTTGGCTGCTGCTGTTGGATGCTGCTGCTGTTGGATGCTGCTGTTGGATGCTGCTGCTGTTGGATGCTGCTGCGCTGTTGGATGCTGCTGCTGTTGGATGCTGCTGTTGGATGCTACTGCTGTTGGATGCTACTGTTGGATGCTGCTGTTGGATGCTGCTGCTGTTGGATGCTGCTGCTGTTGGATGCTGCTGTTGGATGCTGCTGCTGTTGGATGCTGCTGCTGTTGGATGCTACTGCTGTTGGATGCTACTGCTGTTGGATGCTACTGCTGTTGGACTGCTGCTGTTGGATGCTGCGCTGTTGGATGCTGCTGTTGGATGCTGCTGTTGGATGCTGCTGTTGGATGCTGCTGCTGTTGGATGCTGCTGTTGGATGCTACTGCTGTTGGATGCTACTGCTGTTGGATGCTGCTGCTGTTGGATGCTGCTGCTGTTGGATGCTGCTGCTGTTGGATGCTGCTGCTGTTGGATGCTACTGCTGTTGGATGCTGCTGCTGTTGGATGCTGCTGTTGGATGCTGCTGCTGTTGGATGCTGCTGCTGCTGTTGGATGCTACTGCGCTGTTGGATGCTGCTGCTGTTGGATGTTGGATGCTGCTGCTGTTGGATGCTGCTGCTGTTGGATGCTGCTGCTGTTGGATGCTGCTGCTGTTGGATGCTGCTGCTGTTGGATGCTGCTGTTGGATGCTGCTGCTGTTGGATGCTGCTGTTGGATGCTGCTGCTGTTGTACTGCTGTTGGATGCTGCTGCTGTTGGATGCTGCTGCTGTTGGATGCTGCTGCGCTGTTGGATGCTGCTGCTGTTGGATGCTACTGCTGTTGGATGCTGCTGCACTGTTGGATGCTGCTGCGCTGTTGGATGCTGCTGCTGTTGGATGCTGCTGCTGTTGGATGCTGCTGCTGTTGGATGCTGCTGCTGTTGGATACTACTGCTGTTGGATGCTGCTGCGCTGTTGGATGCTGTTGGATGCTGCTGTTGGATGCTGCTGCTGTTGGATGCTGCTGCTGTTGGATGCTGCTGTTGGATGCTGCTGCTGTTGGATGCTACTGCTGCTGTTGGATGCTGCTGCGCTGTTGGATGCTGCTGCTGTTGGATGCTGCTGTTGGATGCTGCTGCTGTTGGATGCTGCTGCTGTTGGATGCTGCTGCGCTGTTGGATGCTGCTGCTGTTGGATGCTGCTGCTGTTGGATGCTACTGCTGTTGGATGCTACTGTTGGATGCTACTGCACTGTTGGATACTACTGCTGTTGGATGCTGCTGTTGTTGGATGCTGCTGTTGGATGCTACTGCTGTTGGATGCTACTGCTGTTGGATGCTGCTGCTGTTGGATGCTGCTGCTGTTGGATGCTGCTGCTGTTGGATGCTGCTGCTGTTGGATGCTGCTGCGCTGTTGGATGCTGCTGCTGTTGGATGCTGCTGTTGGATGCTGCTGCTGTTGGATGCTGCTGCGCTGTTGGATGCTGCTGCTGTTGGATGCTGCTGCTGTTGGATGCTGCTGCTGTTGGATGCTGCTGCTGTTGGATGCTGCTGCTGTTGGATGCTGCTGCTGTTGGACAGTACTGCTGTTGGATGCTGCTGTTGCTGCTGTTGGATGCTGCTGCTGTTGGATGCTGCTGCTGTTGGATGCTGCTGCTGTTGGATGCTGCTGCTGTTGGATGCTGCTGCTGTTGGATGCTGCTGTTGGATGCTGCTGCGCTGTTGGATGCTGCTGCTGTTAGTGGGCTGCTGCTGTTGGATGCTGCTGCTGCTGTTGGATGCTACTGCGCTGTTGGATGCTGCTGCTGTTGGATGCTACTGCTGTTGGATGCTGCTGCACTGGATGCTACTGCTGTTGGATACTACTGCGCTGTTGGATGCTGCTGCGCTGTTGGATGCTGCTGTTGGATGCTGCTGCTGTTGGATGCTGCTGCTGTTGCTGCTGTTGGATGCTGCTGCTGTTGGATGCTGCTGCTGTTGGATACTGCTGCTGTTGGATGCTGCTGTTGGATGCTGCTGCTGTTGGATGCTGCTGCTGTTGGATGCTGCTGCTGTTGGATGCTGCTGCTGTTGGATCCACTGCTGTTGGATGCTGCTGCTGTTGGATGCTGCTGCTGCTGTTGGATGCTGCTGCTGTTGGATGCTGCTGCTGTTGGATGCTGCTGCTGCTGTTGGATGCTGCTGTTGGATGCTGCTGCTGTTGGATGCTGCTGCTGTTGGATGCTGCTGTTGGATGCTGCTGCTGTTGGATGCTGCTGCTGTTGGATGCTGCTGTTGGATGCTGCTGCTGTTGGATACTACTGCTGTTGGATACTACTGCTGCTGTTGGATGCTACTGCTGTTGGATGCGCTGCTGTTGGATGCTGCTGCTGTTGGATACTGCTGTTGGATGCTGCTGCGCTGTTGGATGCTGCTGCTGTTGGATGCTGCTGCTGTTGGATGCTGCTGCTGTTGGATGCTGCTGTTGGATGCTGCTGCTGTTGGATGCTACTGCTGTTGGATGCTGCTGCTGTTGGATGCTGCTGCTGTTGGATGCTGCTGCTGTTGGATGCTGCTGCGCTGTTGGATGCTGCTGTTGGATGCTGCTGCTGTTGGATGCTGCTGCTGTTGGATGCTGCTGTGCTGCTGTTGGATGCTGCTGCTGTTAGGATACTGCTGTTGGATGCTGCTGCGCTGTTGGATGCTGCTGCTGTTGGATGCTGCTGCTGTTGGATGCTGCTGCTGCTGTTGGATGCTGCTGCGCTGTTGGATGCTGCTGTTGGATGCTACTGCTGTTGGATGCTGTTGGATGCTGCTGCGCTGTTGGATGCTGCTGCTGCTGTTGGATGCACTGTTGGATGCTGCTGCTGTTGGATGCTGCTGCTGTTGGATGCTACTGCTGTTGGATGCTGCTGCTGTTGGATGCTGCTGCTGTTGGATGCTGCTGCTGTTGGATGCTGCTGCTGTTGGATGCTGCTGCTGATTGGATGCTGCTGTTGGATGCTGCTGTTGGATGCTGCTGCTGTTGGATGCTGCTGCTGTTGGATGCTGCTGCTGTTGGATGCTGCTGCGCTGTTGGATGCTGCTGCTGTTGGATGCTGCTGTTGCTGCTGTTGGATGCTGCTGCGCTGTTGGATGCTGCTGCTGTTGGATGCTGCTGCTGCTGTTGGATGCTGCTGTTGGATGCTGCAGTGTTGGATGCTGCTGTTGGATCTGCTGCTGTTGGATGCTGCTGTTGGATGCTGCTGTTGGATGCTGCTGTTGGATGCTGCTGCTGTTGGATGCTGCTGCTGCTGCTGTTGGATGCTGCTGCTGTTGGATGCTACTGCTGTTGGATGCAGGCTGCTGTTGGATGCTGCTGCGCTGTTGGATGCTGCTTCCTGTTGGATGCTGCTGTTGGATGCTGCTGTTGGATGCTGCTGCGCTGTTGGATGCTGCTGCGCTGTTGGATGCTGCTGCGCTGTTGGATGCTGCTGCTGTTGGATGCTGCTGCTGCTGTTGGATGCTGCTGATGCTGCTGCTGTTGGATGCTGCTGCTGCTGTTGGATGCTGCTGTTGGATGCTACTGCTGTTGGATGCTGCTGCTGTTGGATGCTGCTGCTGTTGGATGCTGCTGCTGTTGGATGCTGCTGTTGGATGCGCTGCTGTTGGATGCTGCTGCTGTTGTTGGATGCTGCTGCTGTTGGATGCTGCTGTTGGATGCTGCTGCTGTTGGATGCTGCTGTTGGCTGCTGTTGGATGCTGCTGTTGGATGCTGCTGCTGGACATTGGATGCTGCTGTTGGATGCTGCTGCTGTTGGATGCTGCTGTTGGATGCTGCTGTTGGATGCTGCTGCTGTTGGATGCTGTTGCTGCTGCTGCTGTTGGATGCTGCTGTTGGATGCTGCTGCTGTTGGATGCTGTTGGATGCTGCTGCTGTTGGATGCTGCTGCTGTTGGATGCTGCTGCTGTTGGATGCTGCTGTTGGATTGCTGTTGGCTGCTGCTGCTGTTGGATGCTGCTGCTGTTGGATGCTGCTGTTGGATGCTGCTGCTGTTGGATGCTGCTGCTGTTGGATGCTGCTGCTGTTGGATGCTACTGCTGCTGCTGTTGGATGCTGCTGCTGTTGGATGCTGCTGCTGTTGGATGCTGCTGCTGTTGGATGCTGCTGTTGGATGCTGCACTGTTGGATGCTGCTGTTGGATGCTACTGCTGCTGTTGGATGCTGCTGCTGTTGGATGCTGCTGCTGTTGGACTGCTGCTGTTGATGCTGCTGTTGGATGCTGCTGCGCTGTTGGATGCTGCTGTTGGATGCTGTTGGATGCTGCTGCTGTTGGATGCTACTGCTGTTGGATGCTGCTGCTGCTGCTGTTGGATGCTGCTGTTGGATGCTGCTGTTGGATGCTGCTGCTGTTGGATGCTGCTGCTGTTGGATGCTGCTGCTGTTGGATGCTGCTGTTGGATGCTGCTGCTGTTGGATGCTGCTGCTGCTGTTGGATGCTGCTGTTGGATGCTGCTGCGCTGTTGGATGCTGCTGCTGTTGGATGCTGCTGCTGTTGGATGCTGCTGCTGTTGGATGCTGCTGCGCTGTTGGATGCTGCTGCTGTTGGATGCTGTTGGATGCTGCTGCTGTTGCTGCTACTGCTGCTGTTGGATGCTGCTGCTGCTGTTGGATGCTGCTGCTGTTGGATGCTGCTGCTGTTGGATGCTGCTGCTGTTGGATGCTGCTGCGCTGTTGGATGCTGCTGCTGTTGGATGCTGCTGCTGTTGGATGCTGCTGCTGTTGGATGCTGCTGCTGTTGGATGCTGCTGCTGTTGGATGCTGCTGCTGTTGGATGCTGCTGCTGTTGGATGCTGCTGCTGCTGTTGGATGCTACTGCGCTGTTGGATGCTGCTGCGCTGTTGGATGCTGCTGCTGTTGGATGCTGCTGCTGTTGGATGCTGCTGTTGGATGCTGCTGCTGTTGGATGCTGCTGTTGATGCTACTGCTGTTGGATGCTGCTGTTGGATGCTGCTGCTGTTGGATGCTGCTGCTGTTGGATGCTGCTGTTGGATGCTGCTACTGCTGTTGGATGCTGCTGCGCTGTTGGATGCTGCTGTTGGATGCTGCTGCTGTTGATGCTGCTGTTGGATGCTGCTGCTGTTGGATGCTGCTGCTGTTGGATGCTGCTGTTGGATGCTGCTGCTGCTGCTGCTGTTGGATGCTGCTGTTGGATGCTGCTGCGCTGTTGGATGCTGCTGCTGTTGGATGCTGCTGTTGGATGCTGCTGCTGCTGTTGGATGCTGCTGCTGTTGGATGCTGCTGCTGTTGGATGCTGCTGCGCTGTTGGATGCTGCTGCGCTGTTGGATGCTGCTGCTGTTGGATGCTGCTGTTGGATGCTGCTGCTGTTGGATGCTGCTGCTGCTGTTGGATGCTGCTGTTGGATGGATGCTGTGCTGCTGCTGTTGGATGCTGCTGTTGGATGCTACTGCTGTTGGATGCTGCTGTTGGATGCTGCTGCGCTGTTGGATGCTGCTGCGCTGTTGGATGCTGCTGCTGTTGGATGCTGCTGTTGGATGCTGCTGCTGTTGGATGCTGCTGCTGTTGGTGGATACTGCTGATGCTGCTGTTGGATGCTGCTGCTGTTGGATGCTGCTGCTGTTGGATGCTACTGCTGTTGGATGCTGCTGCTGTTGGATGCTGCTGCTGTTGGATGCTGCTGCTGTTGGATGCTGCTGCACTGTTGGATGCTGCTGCTGTTGGATGCTACTGCGCTGTTGGATGCTGCTGATGCTACTGCTGTTGGATGCTGCTGCTGTTGGATGCTGCTGCTGTTGGATGCTACTGCTGTTGGATGCTGTTGGATGCTGCTGCTGTTGGATGCTGCTGTTGGATGCTGCTGCGCTGTTGGATACTGCTGCTGTTGGATGCTGCTGTTGGATGCTGCGCTGTTGGATGCTGCGCTGTTGGATGCTGCTGCTGTTGGATGCTGCTGCTGTTGGATGCTGCTGCTGTTGGATGCTGCTGTTGGATGCTGCTGCTGTTGGATGCTGCTGCTGCTGTTGGATGCTGCTGCTGTTGGATGCTACTGCTGTTGGATGCTGCTGCTGTTGGATGCTACTGCTGTTGGATGCTACTGCTGTTGGATGCTGCTGCTGTTGGATGCTGCTGTTGGATGCTGCTGCTGTTGGATGCTGCTGCTGTTGGATGCTGCTGCTGTTGGATGCTGCTGCTGTTGGATGCTGCTGCGCTGTTGGATGCTGCTGCGCTGTTGGATGCTGCTGCGCTGTTGGATGCTGCTGCTGTTGGATGCTGCTGCTGTTGGATGCTGCTGCTGTTGGATGCTGCTGCTGTTGGATGCTGCTGTTGGATGCTGCTGCTGTTGGATGCTGCTGTTGGATGCTGCTGCTGTTGGATGCTACTGCTGTTGGATGCTACTGCTGTTGGATGCTACTGCTGTTGGATGCTGCTGCTGTTGGATGCTACTGCTGTTGGATGCTGCTGCTGTTGGATGCTGCTGCTGTTGGATGCTGCTGTTGGATGCTGCTGCTGTTGGATGCTGCTGTTGGATGCTACTGCTGTTGGATGCTACTGCTGTTGGATGCTGCTGCTGTTGGATGCTGCTGCTGTTGGATGCTGCTGCTGTTGGATGCTGCTGCGCTGTTGGATGCTGCTGTTGGATGCTGCTGCTGTTGGATGCTGCTGCTGTTGGATGCTGCTGCTGTTGGATGCTGCTGTTGGATGCTGCTGCTGTTGGATGCTGCTGTTGGATGCTGCTGCTGTTGGATGCTGCTGTTGGATGCTGCTGCTGTTGGATGCTGCTGCTGCTGTTGGATGCTGCTGTTGGATGCTGCTGCTGTTGGATGCTGCTGCTGTTGGATGCTGCTGGATGCTGCTGATGCTGCTGTTGGATGCTGCTGCTGTTGGATGCTGCTGCTGCTTGGATGCTGCTGCGCTGTTGGATGCTGCTGCTGTTGGATGCTGCTGTTGGATGCTGCTGTTGGATGCTGCTGTTGGATGGATGCTGTTGGATGCTGCTGCTGTTGGATGCTGCTGTTGGATGCTACTGCGCTGTTGGATGCTGCTGTTGGATGCTGCTGTTGGATGCTGCTGCTGTTGGATGTTACTGCTGCTGTTGGATGCTGCTGCTGTTGGATGCTGCTGCGCTGTTGGATGCTGCTGCTGTTGGATGCTGCTGCTGTTGGATGCTGCTGCTGTTGGATGCTGCTGCTGCTGTTGGATGCTGCTGCTGTTGGATGCTGCTGCTGTTGGATGCTGCTGCTGTTGGATGCTGCTGCTGTTGGATGCTGCGCTGTTGGATGCTGCTGCTGCTGTTGGATGCTGCTGTTGGATGCTGCTGCTGTTGGATGCTGCTGCTGTTGGATGCTGCTGTTGGATGCTGCTGCTGCTGTTGGATGCTGCTGTTGGATGCTGCTGCTGTTGGATGCTGCTGCTGCTGTTGGATGCTGCTGCTGTTGGATGCTGCTGCTGTTGGATGCTGCTGCGCTGTTGGATGCTGCTGTTGGATGCTGCTGCTGTTGGATGCTGCTGCTGTTGGATGCTGCTGCTGCTGTTGGATGCTGCTGCGCTGTTGGATGCTGCTGCTGTTGGATGCTGCTGCTGTTGGATGCTGCTGCTGTTGGATGCTGCTGTTGGATGCTGCTGCTGTTGGATGCTGCTGCTGTTGGATGCTGCTGCTGTTGGATGCTGCTGCTGTTGGATGCTGCTGCTGTTGGATGCTGCTGCTGTTGGATGCTGCTGCTGTTGGATGCTGCTGTTGGATGCTGCTGCTGTTGGATGCTGCTGCTGTTGGATGCTGCTGCTGCTGTTGGATGCTGCTGCTGTTGGATGCTGCTGCTGCTGTTGGATGCTGCTGCTGTTGGATGCTGCTGCTGCTGCTGTTGGATGCTGCTGTTGGATGCTGCTGCTGTTGGATGCTGCTGCTGTTGGATGCTGCTGCTGTTGGATGCTGCTGTTGGATGCTGCTGTTGGATGCTGCTGCTGTTGGATTGGATGCTGCTGTTGGATGCTGCTGCTGCTGTTGGATGCTGCTGCTGTTGGATGCTGCTGCTGTTGGATGCTGCTGCTGTTGGATGCTGCTGTTGGATGCTGCTGCTGTTGGATGCTGTTGGATGCTGCTGCTGTTGGATGCTGCTGTTGGATGCTGCTGTTGGATGCTGCTGCTGTTGGATGCTACTGCTGTTGATTGCTGTTGGATGCTGCTGCGCTGTTGGATGCTGCTGCTGTTGGATGCTGCTGCTGTTGGATGCTGCTGTTGGATGCTGCTGTTGGATGCTGCTGTTGGATGCTGCTGTGTTGGTTGGCTGCTGCTGTTGGATGCTGCTGCTGTTGGATGCTGCTGCTGCTGTTGGATGCTGCTGCGATGTGCTGTTGGATGCTGCTGCTGTTGGATGCTGCTGTTGGATGCTGCTGTTGGATGCTGCTGCTGCTGCTGTTGGATGCTGCTGCTGTTGGATGCTGCTGCTGTTGGATGCTGCTGCTGTTGGATGCTGCTGCTGTTGGATGCTGCTGCTGTTGGATGCTGCTGCTGTTGGATGCTGCTGCTGTTGGATGCTGCTGCTGTTGGATGCTGCTGCTGTTGGATGCTGCTGCTGTTGGATGCTGCTGCTGTTGGATGCTGCTGCTGTTGGATGCTGCTGCTGTTGGATGCTGCTGTTGGATGCTGCTGTTGGATGCTGCTGCTGTTGGATGCTGCTGCTGCTGTTGGATGCTGCTGTTGGATGCTGCTGCTGCTGTTGGATGCTGCTGCTGTTGGATGCTGCTGCTGTTGGATGCTGCTGCTGTTGGATGCTGCTGCTGCTGTTGGATGCTGCTGCTGTTGGATGCTGCTGCTGTTGGATGCTGCTGCTGTTGGATGCTGCTGTTGGATGCTGCTGCGCTGTTGGATGCTGATGCTGCTGTTGGATGCTGCTGTTGGATGCTGCTGTTGGATGCTGCTGCTGTTGGATGCTGCTGCTGCTGTTGGATGCTGCTGCTGTTGGATGCTGCTGCTGTTGGATGCTGCTGCTGTTGGATGCTGCTGCACTGTTGGATGCTGCTGTTGCTGCTGCTGTTGGATGCTGCTGCTGTTGGATGCTGCTGTTGGATGCTGCTGCTGTTGGATGCTGCTGCTGTTGGATGCTGCGCTGTTGGATGCTGCTGCTGTTGGATGCTGTTGGATGCTGCTGCTGTTGGATGCTGCTGCTGTTGGATGCTGCTGCTGTTGGATGCTGCTGCTGTTGGATGCTGCTGCTGTTGGATGCTGCTGCTGTTGGATGCTGCTGCTGTTGGATGCTGCTGCTGTTGGATGCTGCTGCTGCTGTTGGATGCTGCTGCGCTGTTGGATGCTGCTGTTGGATGCTACTGCTGTTGGATGCTACTGCACTGTTGGATGCTGCTGTTGGATGCTACTGCTGTTGGATGCTGCTGCTGTTGGATGCTGCTGTTGGATGCTACTGCTGTTGGATGCTGCTGCTGTTGGATGCTGCTGCTGTTGGATGCTGCTGTTGGATGCTGCTGTTGGATGCTGCTGCTGTTGGATGCTGCTGCTGTTGGATGCTGCTGCTGTTGGATGCTGCTGCTGTTGGATGCTGCTGCTGCTGTTGGATGCTACTGCTGTTGGATGCTGCTGCTGTTGGATGCTGCTGCTGTTGGATGCTGCTGCTGTTGGATGCTACTGCTGTTGGATGCTGCTGTTGGATGCTGCTGCTGTTGGATGCTGCTGCTGTTGGATGCTACTGCTGTTGGATGCTGCTGCTGTTGGATGCTGCTGCTGTTGGATGCTACTGCTGTTGGATGCTGCTGCTGTTGGATGCTGCTGCTGTTGGATGCTGCTGCTGTTGGATGCTGCTGCTGTTGGATGCTACTGCTGTTGGATGCTGCTGCTGTTGGATGCTGCTGCTGTTGGATGCTGCTGTTGGATGCTGCTGCTGTTGGATGCTGCTGCTGTTGGATGCTGCTGTTGGATGCTGCTGCTGCTGTTGGATGCTGCTGTTGGATGCTGCTGTTGGATGCTGCTGCTGTTGGATGCTGCTGCTGTTGGATGCTGCTGCTGTTGGATGCTGCTGCTGTTGGATGCTGCTGCTGTTGGATGCTGCTGTTGGATGCTGCTGCTGTTGGATGCTGCTGCTGCTGCTGCTGTTGGATGCTGCTGCTGTTGGATGCTGCTGCTGTTGGATGCTGCTGCTGTTGGATGCTGCTGCTGTTGGATGCTGCTGCTGTTGGATGCTGCTGCTGTTGGATGCTGCTGCTGTTGGATGCTGCTGTTGGATGCTGCTGTTGGATGCTGCTGCTGTTGGATGCTACTGCTGTTGGATGCTGTTGGATGCTGCTGCGCTGTTGGATGCTGCTGCTGTTGGATGCTGCGCTGTTGGATGCTGCTGCTGCTGTTGGATGCTGCTGTTGGATGCTGCTGCTGTTGGATGCTGCTGCTGTTGGATGCTGCTGTTGGATGCTGCTGCTGTTGGATGCTGCTGTTGGATGTTGGATGCTGCTGCTGTTGGATGCTGCTGCTGTTGGATGCTACTGCTGTTGGATGCTGCTGCGCTGTTGGATGCTGCTGCTGCTGTTGGATGCTGCTGCGCTGTTGGATGATGCTGCTGTTGGCTGCTGTTGGATGCTGCTGTTGGATGCTGCTGCTGTTGGATGTTGGATGCTGCTGCTGTTGGATGCTGCTGCTGTTGGATGCTGCTGCTGCTGTTGGATGCTGCTGCTGTTGGATGCTGCTGTTGGATGCTACTGCACTGTTGGATGCTGCTGCTACTGCTGTTGGATGCTGGATGCTGCTGTTGGATGCTACTGCTGTTGGATGCTGCTGCGCTGTTGGATGCTGCTGCTGTTGGATGCTGCTGTTGGATGCTGCTGCTGTTGGATGCTGCTGTTGGATGCTGCTGTTGGATGCTGCTGCGCTGTTGGATGCTGCTGCTGCTGTTGGATGCTGCTGCTGTTGGATGCTGCTGCTGTTGGATGCTGCTGCTGTTGGATGCTGCTGCTGTTGGATGCTGCTGGATGCTGTTGGATGCTGCTGTTGGATGCTGCTGCTGTTGGATGCTGTTGGATGCTGCTGCTGTTGGATGCTGCTGCTGTTGGATGCTGCTGTTGGATGCTGCTGCTGTTGGATGCTGCTGCTGCTGTTGGATGCTGCTGTTGGATGCTGTTGGATGCTGCTGCGCTGTTGGATGCTGCTGTTGGATGCTGCTGTGGATGCTGCTGCTGTTGGATGCTGCTGTTGGATGGCTGCTGTTGGATGCTGCTGTTGGCTGTTGGATGCTGCTGCTGTTGGATGCTGCTGCTGTTGGATGCTGCTGCTGTTGGATGCTGCTGCGCTGTTGGATACTGCTGTTGACTGTTGGATGCTGCTGCGCTGTTGGATGCTGCTGCTGTTGGATGCTGCTGTTGGATGCTACTGCACTGTTGGATGCTACTGCTGTTGGATGCTGCTGCTGTTGGATGGATGCTGCTGCTGCTGTTGGATGCTGCTGCTGTTGGATGCTGCTGCTGTTGGATGCTACTGCTGTTGGATGCTGCTGCTGCTGTTGGATGCTGCTGCTGTTGGATGCTGCTGCTGTTGGATGCTGCTGCTGTTGGATGCTGCTGCTGTTGGATGCTGCTGCTGTTGGATGCTACTGCTGCTGTTGGATACTGCTGTTGGATGCTGTTGGATGCTGTTGGATGCTGCTGTTGGATGCTACTGCTGTTGGATGCTGCTGCTGTTGGATGCTGCTGCACTGTTGGATGCTGCTGCTGTTGGATGCTACTGCTGTTGGATGCTGCTGCTGTTGGATGCTGCTGCTGTTGGATGCTGCTGTTGGATGCTGCTGCTGTTGGATGCTGCTGTTGCTGTTGGATGCTGCTGTTGGATGCTGTTGGATGCTGCTGCTGCTGTTGGATGCTGCTGCTGTTGGATGCTGCTGCTGTTGGATGCTGCTGCTGCTGTTGGATGCTGCTGCTGCTGTTGGATGCTGCTGCTGTTGGATGCTACTGCTGTTGGATGCTGCTGTTGGATGCTGCTGTTGGATGCTGCTGTTGGATGCTGTTGGATACTGCTGTTGGATGCTGCTGGACTGCTGCTGTTGGATGCTACTGCTGTTGGATGCTGCTGCTGTTGGATGCTGCTGCTGTTGGATGCTGCTGCTGTTGGATGCTGCTGCTGTTGGATGCTGCTGCGCTGTTGGATGCTGCTGCTGTTGGATGCTGCTGCTGTTGGATGCTACTGCTGTTGGATGCTGCTGTTGGATGCTACTGCTGTTGGATGCTGCTGCTGTTGGATGCTGCTGCTGTTGGATGCTGCTGCTGTTGGATGCTGCTGCTGTTGGATGCTGCTGTTGGATGCTGCTGCTGTTGGATGCTGCTGCTGTTGGATACTGCTGCTGCTGTTGGATGCTGCTGCGCTGTTGGATGCTGCTGCTGTTGGATGCTGCTGCTGTTGGATGCTGCTGCTGTTGGATGCTGCTGCTGTTGGATGCTGCTGCTGTTGGATGCTGCTGCTGTTGGCTGCTGCTGCTGTTGGATGCTGCTGCTGTTGGATGCTGCTGCTGTTGATGCTGCTGCTGCTGCTGTTGGATGCTGCTGTTGGATGCTGTTGGATGCTACTGCTGCTGTTGGATGCTGCTGCTGTTGGATGCTGCTGCTGCTGTTGGATGCTGCTGCTGTTGGATGCTACTGCTGCTGTTGGATGCTGCTGTTGGATGCTGCTGCTGTTGGATGCTGCTGCTGTTGGATGCTGCTGCTGTTGGATGCTACTGCTGCTGCTGTTGGATGCTGCTGCTGTTGGATGCTACTGCACTGTTGGATGCTACTGCTGTTGGATGCTGCTGCTGTTGGATGCTACTGCTGTTGGATGCTGCTGCTGTTGGATGCTACTGCTGCTGTTGGATGCTACTGCACTGTTGGATGCTACTGCTACTGTTAGATGCTACTGCACTGTTGGATACTGCACTGTTGGATGCTACTGCTGTTGGATGCTACTGCACTGTTGGATACTGCTACTGTTGGATGCTGCTGCTGCTGTTGGATGCTGCTGCTGTTGGATGCTACTGCTGTTGGATGCTGCTGCTGTTGGATGCTGCTGCTACTGCTGTTGGATGCTGCTGCTGTTGGATGCTGCTGCTGTTGGATGCTGCTGCTGTTGGATGCTGCTGCTGTTGGATGCTGCTGCTGTTGGATGCTGCTGTTGGATGCTGCTGCTGTTGGATGCTGCTGCTGCTGTTGGATGCTGCTGCTGTTGGATGCTGCTGCTGTTGGATGCTGCTGCTGTTGGATGCTGCTGCTGTTGGATGCTGCTGCTGTTGGATGCTACTGCTGTTGGATGCTGCTGCTGTTGGATGCTGCTGCTGTTGGATGCTGCTGCTGTTGGATGCTACTGCTGTTGGATGCTGCTGCTACTGCTGTTGGATGCTGCTGCTGTTGGATGCTGCTGCTGTTGGATGCTGCTGCTGCTGTTGGATGCTGCTGCTGTTGGATGCTGCTGTTGGATGCTGCTGCTGTTGGATGCTGCTGCTGCTGTTGGATGCTACTGCTGTTGGATGCTGCTGCTGTTGGATGCTGCTGCTGTTGGGATGCTGCTGTTGGATGATGCTGCTGCTGTTGGATGCTGCTGCTGTTGGATGCTGCTGCTGTTGGATGCTGCTGCTGTTGGATGCTGCTGCTGCTGTTGGATGCTGCTGCTGTTGGATGCTGCTGTTGGATGCTGCTTGGATGCTGCTGTTGGATGCTGCTGCTGTTGGATGCTGCTGCTGTTGGATGCTGCTGCTGTTGGATGCTGCTGCTGTTGGATGCTGCTGCTGTTGGATGCTGCTGCTGTTGGATGCTGCTGTTGGATGCTGCTGCTGTTGGATGCTGCTGCTGCTGTTGGATGCTGCTGCTGTTGGATGCTGCTGTTGGATGCTGCTGTTGGATGCTGCTGCTGTTGGATGCTGCTGCTGTTGGATGCTGCTGCTGTTGGATGCTGCTGCTGTTGGATGCTGCTGTTGGATGCTGCTGCTGTTGGATGCTGCTGCTGTTGGATGCTGCTGCTGTTGGGATGCTGTTGGATGCTGCTGCTGTTGGATGCTGGATGCTGCTGCTGTTGGATGCTGCTGCTGTTGGATGCTGCTGCTGTTGGATGCTGCTGTTGGATGCTGCTGCTGTTGGATGCTACTGCTGTTGGATGCTGCTGCTGTTGGATGCTGCTGCTGTTGGATGCTGCTGCTGTTGGATGGATGCTGCTGCTGTTGGATGCTGCTGCTGTTGGATGCTGCTGCTGTTGGATGCTGCTGCTGTTGGATGCTGCTGCTGTTGGATGCTGCTGCTGTTGGATGCTGCTGCTGTTGGATGCTGCTGCTGTTGGATGCTGCTGCTGTTGGATGCTGCTGCTGTTGGATGCTGCTGTTGGATGCTGCTGCTGTTGGATGCTGCTGCTGCTGTTGGATGCTGCTGTTGGATGCTGCTGCTGCTGTTGGATGCTGCTGCTGTTGGATGCTACTGCTGCTGTTGGATGCTGCTGCTGTTGGATGCTACTGCTGTTGGATGCTGCTGCTGTTGGATGCTGCTGCTGTTGGATGCTGCTGCTGTTGGATGCTGCTGCTGTTGGATGCTGCTGTTGGATGCTGCTGCTGTTGGATGCTGCTGCTGTGCTGTTGGATGCTGCTGCTGTTGGATGCTGCTGTTGGATGCTGCTGTTGGATGCTGCTGCGCTGTTGGATGCTGCTGCTGTTGGATGCTGCTGCTGTTGGATGCTGCTGCTGTTGGATGCTGCTGCTGTTGGATGCTGCTGTTGGATGCTGCTGCTGCTGCTGTTGGATGCTGCTGCTGTTGGATGCTGCTGTTGCTGCTGTTGGATGCTGCTGCTGTTGGATGCTGCTGTTGGATGCTGCTGCTGTTGGATGCTGCTGCTGTTGGATGCTGCTGTTGGATGCTGCTGCGCTGTTGGATGCTGCTGCTGTTGGATGCTGCTGCTGTTGGATGCTACTGCTGTTGGATGCTGCTGCTGTTGGATGCTGCTGCTGCTGTTGGATGCTGCTGCTGTTGGATGCTACTGCTGCTGTTGGATGCTGCTGCTGTTGATGCTGCTGCTGCTGCTGCTGTTGGATGCTGCTGCTGTTGGATGCTGCTGCTGTTGGATGCTGCTGTTGGATGCTGCTGCTGTTGGATGCTGCTGCTGTTGGATGCTGCTGCTGTTGGATGCTGCTGCTGTTGGATGCTGCTGCTGTTGGATGCTGCTGCTGTTGGATGCTGCTGCTGTTGGATGCTGCTGCTGTTGGATGCTGCTGCTGTTGGACTGCTGTTGGATGCTGCTGCTGTTGGATGCTGCTGCTGTTGGATGCTGCTGCTGTTGGATGCTGCTGCTGTTGGATGCTGCTGCTGTTGGATGCTGCTGCTGTTGGATGCTGCTGCGCTGTTGGATGCTGCTGCTGTTGGATGCTGCTGCTGTTGGATGCTGGATGCTGCTGCTGTTGGATGCTGCTGCTGTTGGATGCTGCTGCTGTTGGATGCTGCTGCTGTTGGATGCTGCTGCTGTTGGATGCTGCTGTTGGATGCTGCTGCTGTTGGATGCTGCTGCTGTTGGATGCTGCTGCTGTTGGATGCTGCTGCTGTTGGATGCTGCTGCTGTTGGATGCTGCTGCTGCTGTTGGATGCTGCTGTTGGATGCTGCTGTTGGATGCTGCTGCTGTTGGATGCTGCTGCTGTTGGATGCTGCTGCTGTTGGATGCTGCTGCTGTTGGATGCTGCTGTTGGATGCTGCTGTTGGATGCTGCTGCTGTTGGATGCTGCTGCTGTTGGATGCTGCTGCTGTTGGATGCTGCTGCTGCTGTTGGATGCTGCTGCTGTTGGATGCTGCTGCTGTTGGATGCTGCTGTTGATGCTGCTGTTGGATGCTGCTGTTGGATGCTGCTGCTGTTGGATGCTGCTGCTGTTGGATGCTGCTGCTGTTGGATGCTGCTGCTGTTGGATGCTGCTGCTGTTGGATGCTGCTGCTGTTGGATGCTGCTGCTGTTGGATGCTGCTGCTGTTGGATGCTGCTGCTGTTGGATGCTGCTGCTGTTGGATGCTGCTGTTGGATGCTGCTGCTGCTGCTGTTGGATGCTGCTGTTGGATGCTGCTGCTGTTGGATGCTGCTGCTGCTGCTGTTGGATGCTGCTGCTGTTGGATGCTGCTGTTGCTGCTGTTGGATGCTGCTGTTGGATGCTGCTGCTGTTGGATGGCTGCTGCTGTTGGATGCTGTTGGATGCTGCTGTTGGATGCTGCTGTTGGATGCTGCTGCTGTTGGATGCTGCTGCTGCTGTTGGATGCTGCTGCTGTTGGATGCTGCTGCTGCTGTTGGATGCTACTGCTGTTGGATGCTGCTGCTGTTGGATGCTGCTGCTGCTGTTGGATGCTGCTGCTGTTGGATGCTGCTGCTGTTGGATGCTGCTGCTGTTGGATGCTGCTGCTGCTGTTGGATGCTGCTGCTGTTGGATGCTGCTGCTGTTGGATGCTGCTGCTGCTGTTGGATGCTGCTGCTGCTGTTGGATGCTGCTGTTGGATGCTGCTGTTGGATGCTGCTGCTGTTGGATGCTACTGCTGTTGGATGCTGCTGCTGTTGGATGCTGCTGCTGCTGTTGGATGCTGCTGCTGCTGTTGGATGCTGCTGCTGCTGCTGTTGGATGCTGCTGCTGTTGGATGCTGCTGCTGTTGGATGCTGCTGCTGTTGGATGCTGCTGCTGTTGGATGCTGCTGCGCTGTTGGATGCTGCTGCGCTGTTGGATGCTGCTGTTGGATGCTGCTGTTGGATGCTGCTGCTGTTGGATGCTGCTGCTGTTGGATGCTGCTGCTGTTGGATGCTGCTGCTGTTGGATGCTGCTGCTGTTGGATGCTGCTGCTGTTGGATGCTGCTGCTGTTGGATGCTGCTGTTGGATGCTGCTGTGTTGGATGCTGCTGCTGTTGGATGCTGCTGCTGTTGGATGCTGCTGCTGTTGGATGCTGCTGCTGCTGTTGGATGCTGCTGCTGTTGGATGCTGCTGCTGTTGGATGCTGCTGCTGTTGGATGCTGCTGCTGTTGGATGCTGCTGCTGTTGGATGCTGCTGCTGTTGGATGCTGCTGCTGTTGGATGCTGCTGCTGTTGGATGCTGCTGCTGCTGTTGGATGCTGCTGCTGTTGGATGCTGCTGCTGTTGGATGCTGCTGTTGGATGCTGCTGCTGTTGGATGCTGCTGCTGTTGGATGCTGCTGCTGTTGGCTGCTGTTGGATGCTGCTGCTGTTGGATGCTACTGCTGTTGATGCTGCTGTTGGATGCTGCTGCTGTTGGATGCTGCTGCTGTTGGATGCTGCTGCTGTTGGATGCTGCTGCTGTTGGATGCTGCTGCTGTTGGATGCTGCTGCTGTTGGATGCTGCTGCTGTTGGATGCTGCTGCTGTTGGATGCTGCTGCTGTTGGATGCTGCTGCTGTTGGATGCTGCTGCTGTTGGATGCTGCTGCTGTTGGATGCTACTGCTGTTGGATGCTGCTGTTGGATGCTGCTGCTGTTGGATGCTACTGCTGTTGGATGCTGCTGCTGGCTGCTGCTGTTGGATGCTGCTGCTGCTGTTGGATGCTGCTGCTGTTGGATGCTGCTGCTGTTGGATGCTGCTGCTGTTGGATGCTGCTGTTGGATGCTGCTGCTGTTGGATGCTGCTGCTGTTGGATGCTGCTGTTGGATGCTGCTGTTGGATGCTGCTGCACTGTTGGATGCTACTGCTGTTGGATGCTGCTGTTGGATGCTGCTGCTGTTGGATGCTGCTGCTGCTGTTGGATGCTACTGCGCTGTTGGATGCTGCTGCTGTTGGATGCTACTGCTGTTGGATGCTGCTGCTGCTGTTGGATGCTGCTGCTGTTGGATGCTGCTGCTGTTGGATGCTGCTGCTGTTGGATGCTGCTGCTGTTGGATGCTGCTGCTGTTGGATGCTGTTGGATGCTGCTGCTGTTGGATGCTACTGCTGTTGGATGCTGCTGCTGTTGGATGCTGCTGTTGGATGCTGCTGCTGCTGTTGGATGCTGCTGCTGTTGGATGCTGCTGCTGTTGGATGCTGCTGCTGTTGGATGCTGCTGCTGTTGGATGCTGCTGTTGGATGCTGCTGTTGTTGGCTGCTGCTGCTGTTGGATGCTGCTGCTGTTGGATGCTGCTGTTGGATGCTGCTGCTGTTGGATGCTGCTGCTGTTGGATGCTGCTGTTGGATGCTACTGCTGCTGTTGGATGCTGCTGCTGTTGGATGCTGCTGCTGTTGGATGCTGCTTGTTGGATGCTGCTGCTGTTGGATGCTGCTGCTGTTGGATGCTGCTGCTGCTGTTGGATGCTGCTGCTGTTGGATGCTGCTGCTGTTGGATGCTGCTGCGCTGTTGGATGCTGCTGCTGCTGTTGGATGCTGCTGCTGTTGGATGCTGCTGCTGTTGGATGCTGCTGCTGTTGGATGCTGCTGCTGTTGGATGCTGCTGCTGTTGGATGCTGCTGCTGTTGGATGCTGCTGCTGTTGGATGCTGCTGCGCTGTTGGATGCTGCTGCTGTTGGATGCTGCTGCTGCTGTTGGATGCTGCTGCTGTTGGATGCTGCTGTTGGATGCTGCTGCTGTTGGATGCTGCTGCTGTTGGATGCTGCTGCTGTTGGATGCTGCTGTTGGATGCTGCTGTTGGATGCTGCTGCTGTTGGATGCTGCTGCTGTTGGATGCTGCTGTTGGATGCTGCTGCTGCTGTTGGATGCTGCTGCTGTTGGATGGATGCTGCTGCTGTTGGATGCTGCTGCTGTTGGATGCTGCTGCTGTTGGATGCTGCTGCTGTTGGATGCTGCTGTTGGATGCTGCTGCTGTTGGATGCTGCTGCTGCTGTTGGATGCTGCTGTTGGATGCTGCTGCTGTTGGATGCTGCTGCTGTTGGATGCTGCTGCGCTGTTGGATGCTGCTGCTGTTGGATGCTGCTGTTGGATGCTGCTGCTGTTGGATGCTGCTGCTGTTGGATGCTGCTGCTGTTGGATGCTGCTGCTGCTGTTGGATGCTGCTGCTGTTGGATGCTGCTGTTGGATGCTGCTGCTGTTGGATGCTGCTGCTGTTGGATGCTGCTGCGCTGTTGGATGCTGCTGCTGTTGGATGCTGCTGCTGTTGGATGCTGCTGCTGTTGGATGCTGCTGCTGTTGGATGCTGCTGCTGTTGGATGCTGCTGCTGTTGGATGCTGCTGTTGGATGCTGCTGCTGTTGGATGCTGCTGCGCTGTTGGATGCTGCTGCTGGATGCTGCTGTTGGATGCTGCTGCTGCTGTTGGATGCTGCTGCTGCTGTTGGATGCTGCTGCTGTTGGATGCTGCTGCTGCTGTTGGATGCTGCTGCTGTTGGATGCTGCTGCTGTTGGATGCTGCTGCTGCTGTTGGATGCTGGATGCTGCTGCTGCTGTTGGATGCTGCTGCTGTTGGATGCTGTTGGATGCTGCTGCTGTTGGATGCTGCTGCGCTGTTGGATGCTGCTGCTGTTGGATGCTGCTGCTGTTGGATGCTGCTGTTGGATGCTGCTGCTGTTGGATGCTGCTGTTGGATGGCTGCTGCTGTTGGATGCTGCTGCTGTTGGATGCTGCTGTTGGATGCTGCTGCGCTGTTGGATGCTGCTGCTGTTGGATGCTGCTGCTGTTGGATGCTGCTGCTGTTGGATGCTGCTGCTGTTGGATGCTGCTGCTGTTGGATGCTGCTGCTGTTGGATGCTGCTGTTGGATGCTGCTGCTGTTGGATGCTGCTGCTGTTGGATGCTGCTGCTGTTGGATGCTGCTGCTGTTGGATGCTGCTGTTGGATGCTGCTGCTGTTGGATGCTGCTGCTGTTGGATGCTGCTGCTGTTGGATGCTGCTGATGCTGTTGGATGCTGCTGCTGCTGTTGGATGCTGCTGCTGTTGGATGCTGTTGGATGCTGCTGCTGTTGGATGCTGCTGCTGCTGTTGGATGCTGCTGCTGTTGGATGCTGCTGCTGTTGGATGCTGCTGCTGTTGGATGCTGCTGCTGTTGGATGCTGCTGCTGTTGGATGCTGCTGCTGTTGGATGCTGCTGCTGTTGGATGCTGCTGCGCTGTTGGATGCTGCTGCTGTTGGATGCTGCTGCTGTTGGATGCTGCTGCTGTTGGTTGGATGCTGCTGTTGGATGCTGCTGCTGTTGGATGCTGCTGCTGTTGGCTGCTGTTGGATGCTGCTGCTGTTGGATGCTGCTGCTGCTGCTGTTGGATGCTGCTGCTGTTGGATGCTGCTGCTGTTGGATGCTGCTGCTGTTGGATGCTGCTGCTGTTGGATGCTGCTGCTGTTGGATGCTGCTGCTGTTGGATGCTGCTGCTGTTGGATGCTGCTGCTGCTGTTGGATGCTGCTGCTGTTGGATGCTGCTGCTGCTGTTGGATGCTGCTGCTGTTGGATGCTGCTGCTGTTGGATGCTGCTGCTGTTGGATGCTGCTGCTGTTGGATGCTGCTGCTGTTGGATGCTGCTGCTGTTGGATGCTGCTGCTGCTGTTGGATGCTGCTGCTGTTGGATGCTGCTGCTGTTGGATGCTGCTGCTGTTGGATGCTGCTGCTGTTGGATGCTGCTGTTGGATGCTGCTGCTGCTGTTGGATGCTGCTGCTGTTGGATGCTGCTGGCTGTTGGATGCTGCTGTTGGATGCTGCTGCTGTTGGATGCTGCGCTGTTGGATGCTGCTGCTGTTGGATGCTGCTGCTGTTGGATGCTGCTGCTGTTGGATGCTGCTGCTGTTGGATGCTGCTGCTGTTGGATGCTGCTGCTGTTGGATGCTGCTGCTGCTGCTGTTGGATGCTGCTGCTGTTGGATGCTGCTGCTGTTGGATGCTGCTGTTGGATGCTGCTGCTGTTGGATGCTGCTGCTGTTGGATGCTGCTGCTGCTGTTGGATGCTGCTGCTGTTGGATGCTGCTGCTGTTGGATGCTGCTGCTGTTGGATGCTGCTGCTGTTGGATGCTGCTGCTGTTGGATGCTGCTGCTGTTGGATGCTGCTGCTGTTGGATGACTGCTGTTGGATGCTGCTGCTGTTGGATGCTGCTGCTGTTGGATGCTGCTGTTGGATGCTGCTGCGCTGTTGGATGCTGCTGCTGTTGGATGCTGCTGCTGTTGGATGCTGCTGCTGTTGGATGCTGCTGCTGCTGTTGGATGCTGCTGTTGGATGCTGCTGTTGGATGCTGCTGCTGTTGGATGCTGCTGTTGGATGCTGCTGCTGTTGGATGCTGCTGCGCTGTTGGATGCTGCTGCTGTTGGATGCTGCTGCTGCTGCTGTTGTTGGATGCTGCTGCTGTTGGATGCTGCTGCTGTTGGATGCTGCTGCTGTTGGATGCTGCTGCTGTTGGATGCTGCTGCTGCTGTTGGATGCTGCTGCTGTTGGATGCTGCTGTTGGATGCTGCTGCTGCTGTTGGATGCTGCTGCTGTTGGATGCTGCTGCTGTTGGATGCTGCTGCTGTTGGATGCTGCTGTTGGATGCTGCTGCTGTTGGATGCTGCTGTTGGATGGATGCTGCTGCTGTTGGATGCTGCTGCTGTTGGATGCTGCTGTTGGATGCTGCTGCTGTTGGATGCTACTGCTGTTGGATGCTGCTGTTGGATGCTGCTGTTGGATGCTGCTGCTGTTGGATGCTGCTGCTGTTGGATGCTGCTGCTGTTGGATGCTGCTGCTGCTGTTGGATGCTGCTGCTGTTGGATGCTGCTGCTGTTGGATGCTGCTGCTGTTGGATGCTGCTGCTGTTGGATGCTGCTGCTGTTGGATGCTGCTGCTGTTGGATGCTGCTGCTGTTGGATGCTGCTGTTGGATGCTGCTGCTGCTGTTGGATGCTGCTGCTGTTGGATGCTGCTGCTGTTGGATGCTGCTGCTGTTGGATGCTGCTGCTGTTGGATGCTACTGCTGCTGCTGGCTGTTGGATGCTGCTGTTGGATGGCTGCTGTTGGATGCTGCTGCGCTGTTGGATGCTGCTGCTGTTGGATGCTGCTGCTGTTGGATGCTGCTGCTGTTGGATGCTGCTGCTGTTGGATGCTGCTGCTGCTGTTGGATGCTGCTGCTGTTGGATGCTGCTGCTGTTGGATGCTGCTGCTGTTGGATGCTGCTGCTGTTGGATGCTGCTGCTGTTGGATGCTGCTGCTGTTGGATGCTGCTGCTGTTGGATGCTGCTGCTGTTGGATGCTGCTGCTGTTGGATGCTGCTGCTGTTGGATGCTGCTGCTGTTGGATGCTGCTGCTGTTGGATGCTGCTGCTGTTGGATGCTGCTGCTGTTGGATGCTGCTGTTGGATGCTGCTGCTGTTGGATGCTGCTGCTGTTGGATGCTACTGCTGTTGGATGCTGCTGCTGTTGGATGCTGCTGCTGTTGGATGCTGCTGCTGTTGGATGCTGCTGTTGGATGCTGCTGCTGTTGGATGCTGCTGCTGTTGGATGCTGTTGGATGCTGCTGTTGGATCTGCTGCGCTGTTGGATGCTGCTGCTGTTGGATGCTGCTGCTGTTGGATGCTGCTGCTGTTGGATGCTGTTGGATGCTGCTGCTGTTGGATGCTGGATGCTGCTGCTGTTGGATGCTGCTGCTGTTGGATGCTGCTGTTGGATGCTGCTGCTGTTGGATGCTGCTGCTGTTGGATGCTGCTGCTGTTGGATGCTGCTGTTGGATGCTGCTGCTGTTGGATGCTGCTGCTGTTGGATGCTGCTGCTGTTGGATGCTGCTGTTGGATGCTACTGCTGTTGGATGCTGCTGCTGTTGGATGCTGCTGCTGTTGGATGCTGCTGCTGTTGGATGCTGCTGCGCTGTTGGATGCTGCTGCTGTTGGATGCTGCTGCTGTTGGATGCTGCTGCTGTTGGATGCTGCTGCTGTTGGATGCTGCTGCTGTTGGATGGATGCTGCTGTTGGATGCTGCTGTTGGATGCTGCTGCTGTTGGATGCTGCTGCGCTGTTGGATGCTGCTGCTGTTGGATGCTGCTGCTGTTGGATGCTGCTGCTGTTGGATGCTGCTGCTGTTGGATGCTGCTGCTGTTGGATGCTGCTGCTGTTGGATGCTGCTGCTGCTGTTGGATGCTGCTGCTGTTGGATGCTGCTGCTGTTGGATGCTGCTGTTGCTGCTGTTGGATGCTGCTGCTGTTGGATGCTGCTGCTGTTGGATGCTGCTGCTGTTGGATGCTGCTGCTGTTGGCTGCTGCTGTTGGATGCTGCTGCTGTTGGATGCTGCTGCTGCTGTGGATGCTGCTGCTGTTGGATGCTGCTGCTGTTGGATGCTGCTGCTGTTGGATGCTGCTGCTGTTGGATGCTGCTGCTGTTGGATGCTGCTGTTGGATGCTGCTGCTGTTGGATGCTGCTGCTGTTGGATGCTGCTGCTGTTGGATGCTGCTGTTGGATGCTGCTGTTGGATGCTGCTGCTGCTGTTGGATGCTGCTGCTGTTGGATGCTGCTGCTGTTGGATGCTGCTGCTGTTGGATGCTGCTGCTGTTGGATGCTGCTGCTGCTGTTGGATGCTGCTGCTGTTGGATGCTGCTGCTGTTGGATGCTGCTGCTGTTGGATGCTGCTGTTGGATGCTGCTGTTGGATGCTGCTGTTGGATGCTGCTGCGCTGTTGGATGCTGCTGCTGTTGGATGCTGCTGCTGTTGGATGCTGCTGCTGTTGGATGGCTGCTGCTGTTGGATGCTGCTGCTGTTGGATGCTGCTGCTGTTGGATGCTGCTGTTGGATGCTGCTGCTGCTGTTGGATGCTGCTGCTGTTGGATGCTGCTGTTGGATGCTGCTGCTGTTGGATGCTGCTGTTGGATGCTGCTGCTGTTGGATGCTGCTGTTGGATGCTGCTGCTGTTGGATGCTGCTGCTGTTGGATGCTGCTGTTGGATGCTGCTGCTGTTGGATGCTGCTGCTGTTGGATGCTGCTGCTGTTGGATGCTGTTGGATGCTGCTGCTGTTGGATGCTGCTGCTGTTGGATGCTGCTGCTGTTGGATGCTGCTGCTGTTGGATGCTGCTGCTGTTGGATGCTGCTGCTGTTGGATGCTGCTGCTGTTGGATGCTGCTGCTGTTGGATGCTGCTGCTGTTGGATGCTGCTGCTGTTGGATGCTGCTGCTGTTGGATGCTGCTGCTGTTGGATGCTGCTGCTGTTGCTGCTGCTGCTGTTGGATGCTGCTGCTGTTGGATGCTGCTGCTGTTGGATGCTGCTGCTGTTGGATGCTGCTGCTGCTGTTGGATGCTGCTGTTGGATGCTGCTGCTGTTGGATGCTGCTGCTGTTGGATGCTGCTGCTGTTGGATGCTGCTGCTGTTGGATGCTGCTGCTGTTGGATGCTGCTGCTGTTGGATGCTACTGCTGTTGGATGCTGCTGCTGTTGGATGCTGCTGCTGTTGGATGCTGCTGTTGGATGATGCTGTTGGATGCTGCTGCTGTTGGATGCTGCTGCTGTTGGATGCTGCTGTTGGATGCTGCTGCTGTTGGATGCTGCTGCTGTTGGATGCTACTGCTGTTGGATGCTGCTGCTGTTGGATGCTGCTGCTGTTGGATGCTGCTGCTGTTGGATGCTGCTGCTGTTGGATGCTGCTGCTGTTGGATGCTGCTGCTGTTGGATGCTGCTGCTGCTTGGATGCTGCTGTTGGATGCTGCTGCTGTTGGATGCTGCTGCTGTTGGATGCTGCTGCTGTTGGATGCTGCTGCTGTTGGATGCTGCTGCTGTTGGATGCTGCTGTTGGATGCTGCTGCTGTTGGATGCTGCTGCTGCTGTTGGATGCTGCTGCTGTTGGATGCTGCTGCTGTTGGATGCTGCTGCGCTGTTGGATGCTGCTGCTGTTGGATGCTGCTGTTGGATGCTGCTGCGCTGTTGGATGCTGCTGCTGCTGCTGTTGGATGCTGCTGCTGTTGGATGCTGCTGCTGTTGGATGCTGCTGCTGTTGGATGCTGCTGCTGTTGGATGCTGCTGCTGTTGGATGCTGCTGCTGTTGGATGCTGCTGCTGTTGGATGCTGCTGCTGTTGGATGCTGCTGCTGTTGGATGCTGCTGCTGTTGGATGCTGCTGTTGGATGCTGCTGCTGTTGGATGCTGCTGTTGGATGCTGCTGCTGTTGGATGCTGCTGCTGTTGGATGCTGCTGCGCTGTTGGATGCTGCTGTTGGATGCTGCTGTTGGATGCTGCTGTTGGATGCTGCTGCTGTTGGATGCTGCTGCTGTTGGATGGCTGCTGCTGCTGTTGGATGCTGCTGCTGTTGGATGCTGCTGTTGGATGCTGCTGCTGCTGTTGGATGCTGCTGCTGCTGTTGGATGCTGCTGCTGTTGGATGCTGCTGGTTGGATGCTGCTGCTGTTGGATGCTGCTGCTGTTGGATGCTGCTGTTGGATGCTGCTGCTGTTGGATGCTGCTGCTGTTGGATGCTGCTGCTGTTGGATGCTGCTGTTGGATGCTGCTGCTGTTGGATGCTGCTGCTGTTGGATGCTGCTGTTGGATGCTGTTGGATGCTGCTGTTGGATGCTGCTGCTGTTTGGATGCTGTTGGATGCTGCTGTTGGATGCTGCTGCTGTTGGATGCTGCTGCTGTTGGATGCTGCTGCTGTTGGATGCTGCTGTTGGATGCTGCTGCTGTTGGATGCTGCTGCTGTTGGATGCTGCTGTTGGATGCTGCTGCTGTTGGATGCTGCTGCTGTTGGATGCTGCTGCTGTTGGATGCTGCTGCTGTTGGATGCTGCTGCTGTTGGATGCTGCTGCTGTTGGATGCTGCTGCTGTTGGATGCTGCTGCTGTTGGATGCTGCTGCTGCTGTTGGATGCTGCTGCTGTTGGATGCTGCTGCTGTTGGATGCTGCTGCTGTTGGATGCTGCTGCTGTTGGATGCTGCTGTTGGATGCTGCTGCTGTTGGATGCTGCTGCTGTTGGATGCTGCTGCTGTTGGATGCTGCTGCTGTTGGATGCTGCTGCTGTTGGATGCTGCTGCTGTTGGATGCTGCTGCTGTTGGATGCTGCTGCTGTTGGATGCTGCTGCTGTTGGATGCTGCTGCTGTTGGATGCTGCTGCTGCTGTTGGATGCTGCTGCTGTTGGATGCTGCTGCTGTTGGATGCTGCTGTTGGATGCTGCTGTTGGATGCTGCTGCTGCTGTTGGATGCTGCTGCGCTGTTGGATGCTGCTGTTGGATGCTGCTGCTGCTGTTGGATGCTGCTGCTGTTGGATGCTGCTGCTGTTGGATGCTGCTGCTGTTGGATGCTGCTGCTGTTGGATGCTGCTGTTGGATGCTGCTGCGCTGTTGGATGCTGCTGCTGTTGTTGGATGCTGCTGCTGTTGGATGCTGCTGCTGTTGGATGCTGCTGTTGGATGCTGTTGGATGCTGCTGCTGTTGGATGCTGCTGCTGTTGGATGCTGCTGCTGTTGGATGCTGCTGCTGTTGGATGCTGCTGCTGTTGGATGCTGCTGTTGGATGCTGCTGCTGCTGTTTGGATGCTGCTGTTGGATGCTGCTGCGCTGTTGGATGCTGCTGCTGTTGGATGCTGCTGCTGTTGGATGCTGCTGCTGCTGTTGGATGCTGCTGCTGTTGGATGCTGCTGCGCTGTTGGATGCTGCTGTTGTTGGATGCTGTTGGATGCTGCTGCTGTTGGATGCTGCTGCTGCTGTTGGATGCTGCTGCTGTTGGATGCTGCTGCTGTTGGATGCTGCTGCTGTTGGATGCTGCTGCTGCTGTTGGATGCTGCTGTTGGATGCGCTGTTGGATGCTGCTGCTGTTGGATGCTGCTGTTTGGATGCTGCTGCTGTTGGATGCTGCTGCTGTTGGATGCTGCTGTTGGATGCTGCTGCTGCTGTTGGATGCTGCTGGCTGTTGGATGCTGCTGCTGTTGGATGCTGCTGCTGTTGGATGCTGCTGCTGTTGGATGCTGCTGCTGTTGGATGCTGCTGTTGGATGCTGCTGCTGTTGGATGCTGCTGCTGCTGTTGGATGCTGCTGCGCTGTTGGATGCTGCTGCTGTTGGATGCTGCTGCTGTTGGATGCTGCTGCTGCTGTTGGATGCTGCTGCTGTTGGATGCTGCTGCTGTTGGATGCTGCTGCTGTTGGATGCTGCTGCTGCTGTTGGATGCTGCTGCTGTTGGATGCTGCTGCTGTTGGATGCTGCTGCTGCTGTTGGATGCTGCTGCTGTTGGATGCTGCTGCTGTTGGATGCTGCTGTTGGATGCTACTGCTGTTGGATGCTGCTGCTGTTGGATGCTGCTGTTGGATGCTGCTGCTGTTGGATGCTGCTGCTGTTGGATGCTGCTGCTGTTGGATGCTGCTGCTGTTGGATGCTGCTGTTGGATGCTGCTGCTGTTGGATGCTGCTGCTGTTGGATGCTGCTGTTGTTGGATGCTGCTGCTGCTGTTGGATGCTGCTGCTGTTGGATGCTGCTGCTGTTGGATGCTGCTGCTGTTGGATGCTGCTGCTGTTGGATGCTACTGCTGTTGGATGCTACTGCTGTTGGATGCTGCTGCTGCTGTTGGATGCTGCTGCTGTTGGATGCTGCTGCTGTTGGATGCTGCTGCTGTTGGATGCTGCTGCTGTTGGATGCTGCTGTTGGATGCTGCTGCTGTTGGATGCTGCTGCTGTTGGATGCTGCTGCTGTTGGATGCTGCTGCTGTTGGATGCTGCTGCTGTTGGATGCTGCTGCGCTGTTGGATGCTGCTGTTGGATGCTACTGCTGTTGGATGCTGCTGTTGGATGCTGCTGCGCTGTTGGATGCTGCTGCTGTTGGATGCTGCTGCTGTTGGATGCTGCTGCTGTTGGATGCTGCTGCTGTTGGATGCTGCTGTTGGATGCTACTGCTGTTGGATGCTGCTGCTGTTGGATGCTGCTGCGCTGTTGGATGCTACTGCTGCTGTTGGATGCTGCTGCTGTTGGATGCTGCTGCTGCTGTTGGATGCTGCTGCTGTTGGATGCTGCTGCTGCTGTTGGATGCTGCTGCTGCTGTTGGATGCTGCTGCTGTTGGATGCTGCTGTTGGATGCTGCTGCTGCTGTTGGATGCTGCTGCTGTTGGATGCTGCTGCTGTTGGATGCTGCTGCTGTTGGATGCTGCTGCTGTTGGATGCTGCTGTTGGATGCTGCTGCGCTGTTGGATGCTGCTGTTGGATGCTGCTGCTGTTGGATGCTACTGCTGTTGGATGCTGCTGTTGGATGCTGCTGCTGTTGGATGCTACTGCTGTTGGATGCTGCTGTTGGATGCTGCTGCTGTTGGATGCTGCTGTTGGATGCTGCTGCTGTTGGATGCTGCTGCGCTGTTGGATGCTGCTGCTGTTGGATGCTGCTGCTGTTGGATGCTGCTGCTGTTGGATGCTGCTGTTGGATGCTGCTGCTGTTGGATGCTGCTGCTGTTGGATGCTGCTGCTGTTGGATGCTGCTGCTGTTGGATGCTGCTGCTGTTGGATGCTACTGCTGTTGGATGCTACTGCTGTTGGATGCTGCTGCTGTTGGATGCTGCTGCTGTTGGATGCTGCTGTTGGATGCTGCTGCTGTTGGATGCTGCTGCTGTTGGATGCTGCTGCTGCTGTTGGATGCTGCTGCTGTTGGATGCTGCTGCTGTTGTTGGATGCTGCTGCTGTTGGATGCTGCTGCTGTTGGATGCTGTTGGATGCTGCTGTTGGATGCTGCTGCTGTTGGATGCTGCTGCTGTTGGCTGCTGTTGCTGCTGTTGGCTGTTGGATGCTGCTGCTGTTGGATGCTGCTGCTGTTGGATGCTACTGCTGTT
This sequence comes from Oncorhynchus tshawytscha, assembly GCF_018296145.1. NCBI lineage: Eukaryota > Metazoa > Chordata > Actinopteri > Salmoniformes > Salmonidae > Oncorhynchus > Oncorhynchus tshawytscha. The sequence continues at coordinate 11,579,344 of NC_056440.1, read as the reverse complement.
GGATGCTACTGCTGCTGTTGGATGCTACTGCTGTTGGATGCTGCTGCTGCTGCTGTTGGATGCTGCTGCTGTTGGATGCTACTGCTGTTGGATGCTACTGCTGCTGTTGGATGCTACTGCTGTTGGATGCTGCTGCTGTTGGATGCTACTGCTGTTGGATGCTGCTGCTGTTGGATGCTGCTGCTGTTGGATGCTGCTGTTGGATGCTGCTACTGTTGGATGCTACTGCTGTTGGATGCTGCTGCTGTTGGATGCTGCTGCTGTTGGATGCTGCTGCTGTTGGATGCTGCTGCTGTTGGATGCTGCTGTTGGATGCTGCTGCTGTTGGATGCTACTGCTGTTGGATGCTGCTGCTGTTGGATGCTGCTGCTGTTGGATGCTGCTGTTGCTGCTGTTGGATGCTGCTGCTGTTGGATGCTGCTGTTGGATGCTGCTGCTGTTGGATGCTGCTGTTGGATGCTGCTGCTGTTGGATGCTGCTGCTGTTGGATGCTGCTGCTGCTGCTGTTGGATGCTGCTGCTGTTGGATGCTGCTGCTGTTGGATGCTGCTGTTGGATGCTGCTGCTGTTGGATGCTGCTGCTGTTGGATGCTGCTGCTGTTGGATGCTGCTGCTGTTGGATGCTGCTGCTGTTGGATGCTGCTGCTGTTGGATGCTGCTGCTGTTGGATGCTGCTGTTGGATGCTGCTGCTGTTGGATGCTGCTGTTGGATGCTGCTGCTGTTGGATGCTGCTGCTGTTGGATGCTGCTGCTGTTGGATGCTGCTGCGCTGTTGGATGCTGCTGTTGGATGCTGCTGCTGTTGGATGCTGCTGCTGTTGGATGCTGCTGCTGTTGGATGCTGCTGTTGGATGCTGCTGCGCTGTTGGATGCTGCTGCTGTTGGATGCTGCTGCTGTTGGATGCTGCTGTTGGATGCTGCTGCTGTTGGATGCTGCTGCTGCTGTTGGATGCTGCTGTTGCTGCTGTTGGATGCTGCTGCTGTTGGATGCTGCTGTTGGATGCTGCTGCTGTTGGATGCTGCTGCTGTTGGATGCTGCTGCTGTTGGATGCTGCTGCTGCTGTTGGATGCTGCTGCTGCTGTTGGATGCTGCTGCTGTTGGATGCTGCTGCTGCTGCTGTTGGATGCTGCTGCTGTTGGATGCTGCTGCTGTTGGATGCTGCTGCTGTTGGATGCTGCTGTTGGATGCTGCTGCTGTTGGATGCTGCTGCTGTTGGATGCTGCTGCTGTTGGATGCTGCTGCTGCTGTTGGATGCTGCTGCTGTTGGATGCTGCTGCGCTGTTGGATGCTGCTGCTGTTGGATGCTGCTGCGCTGTTGGATGCTGCTGCTGTTGGATGCTGCTGCTGTTGGATGCTGCTGTTGGATGCTGCTGCTGTTGGATGCTGCTGTTGGATGCTGCTGCTGTTGGATGCTGCTGTTGGATGCTGCTGTTGGATGCTGCTGCTGTTGGATGCTGCTGTTGGATGCTGCTGCTGCTGTTGGATGCTGCTGCTGTTGGATGCTGCTGCTGTTGGATGCTGCTGCTGTTGGATGCTGCTGCTGTTGGATGCTGCTGCTGTTGGATGCTGCTGCTGTTGGATGCTGCTGCTGTTGGATGCTGCTGCTGTTGGATGCTGCTGTTGGATGCTGCTGTTGGATGCTGCTGCTGTTGGATGCTGCTGCTGTTGGATGCTACTGCTGTTGGATGCTGCTGCTGTTGGATGCTGCTGCTGCTGTTGGATGCTGCTGCTGTTGGATGCTGCTGCTGTTGGATGCTGCTGCTGTTGGATGCTGCTGCTGTTGGATGCTGCTGCTGTTGGATGCTGCTGTTGGATGCTGCTGCTGTTGGATGCTGCTGCTGTTGGATGCTGCTGCTGTTGGATGCTGCTGCTGTTGGATGCTGCTGCTGCTGCTGTTGGATGCTGCTGCTGTTGGATGCTGCTGCTGCTGCTGTTGGATGCTGCTGCTGTTGGATGCTGCTGCTGTTGGATGCTGCTGCTGTTGGATGCTGCTGCTGTTGGATGCTGCTGCTGTTGGATGCTGCTGCTGTTGGATGCTGCTGCTGTTGGATGCTGCTGCGCTGTTGGATGCTGCTGTTGGATGCTGCTGCTGCTGTTGGATGCTGCTGCTGTTGGATGCTGCTGCTGTTGGATGCTGCTGTTGGATGCTGCTGCTGTTGGATGCTGCGCTGTTGGATGCTGCTGCTGCTGTTGGATGCTGCTGCTGTTGGATGCTGCTGCTGTTGGATGCTGCTGCTGTTGGATGCTGCTGTTGGATGCTGCTGCTGTTGGATGCTGCTGCGCTGCGCTCTTGGATGCTGCTGCTGTTGGATGCTGCTGCGCTGTTGGATGCTGCTGCTGTTGGATGCTGCTGCTGTTGGATGCTGCTGCTGTTGGATGCTGCTGCGCTGTTGGATGCTGCTGCTGTTGGATGCTGCTGCTGTTGGATGCTGCTGCTGTTGGATGCTGCTGCTGCTGCTGTTGGATGCTGCTGTTGAATGTTGGATGCTGCTGCTGTTGGATGCTGCTGCTGTTGGATGCTGCTGCTGTTGGATGCTGCTGTTGGATGCTGCTGCTGTTGGATGCTGCTGCTGTTGGATGCTGCTGCTGTTGGATGCTACTGCTGTTGGATGCTGCTGCTGTTGGATGCTGCTGCTGTTGGATGCTACTGCTGTTGGATGCTGCTGCTGTTGGATGCTGCTGCTGTTGGATGCTGCTGCTGTTGGATGCTACTGCACTGTTGGATGCTACTGCACTGTTGCTACTGTTGGATGCTACTGTTTGTTACTGATGCTGTGCTGTTGGACTACTGCACTGTTAGATGCTACTGCTGTTAGATGCTACTGCTGTTGGATGCTGCTGCTGTTGGATGCTACTGACTGTTGGACTGCTGTTGGATGCTACTGCTGTTGGATGCTACTGCTGTTGGATGCTACTGCTGTTGGATGACTGCTGTTGGATGCTGCTGCTGTTGGATGCTGCTGCTGTTGGATGCTGCTGCTGTTGGATGCTACTGCGCTGTTGGATGCTGCTGCTGTTGGATGCTGCTGCTGTTGGATGCTGCTGCTGTTGGATGCTGCTGCTGTTGGATGCTGCTGTTGGATGCTGCTGCTGTTGGATGCTGCTGCTGTTGGATGCTGCTGCTGTTGGATGCTGCTGCTGTTGCTGTTGGATGCTGCTGCTGTTGGATGCTGCTGCTGTTGGATGCTGCTGCTGCTGTTGGATGCTGCTGCTGCTGTTGGATGCTGCTGCTGTTGGATGCTGCTGCTGTTGGATGCTACTGCTGTTGGATGCTGCTGCTGTTGGATGCTACTGCTGCTGCTGTTGGATGCTACTGCTGTTGGATGCTGCTGTTGGATGCTGCTGCTGTTGGATGCTGCTGCTGTTGGATGCTGCTGCTGTTGGATGCTGCTGCTGTTGGATGCTGCTGCTGTTGGATGCTGCTGCTGCTGTTGGATGCTGCTGCTGTTGGATGCTGCTGCTGCTGTTGGATGCTGCTGCGCTGTTGGATGCTGCTGCTGTTGGATGCTGCTGCTGTTGGATGCTGCTGCTGTTGGATGCTGCTGCTGTTGGATGCTGCTGCTGTTGGATGCTGCTGCTGTTGGATGCTGCTGCTGTTGGATGCTACTGCTGTTGGATGCTGCTGTTGGATGCTGTTGATGCTGCTGCTGTTGGATGCTGCTGCTGTTGATGCTGCTGTTGGATGCTACTGCTGTTGGATGCTGCTGCTGTTGGATGCTGCTGCTGTTGGATGCTACTGCTGTTGGATGCTGCTGTTGGATGCTGCTGCTGTTGGATGCTGCTGCTGTTGGATGCTGCTGTTGGATGCTACTGCTGTTGGATGCTGCTGCTGTTGGATGCTGCTGTTGGATGCTACTGCTGTTGGATGATACTGCTGTTGGATGCTACTGCTGTTGGATGCTGCTGCTGTTGGATGCTGCTGCTTTGGATGCTGCTGCTGTTGGATACTACTGCTGTTGGATGCTGCTGCTGTTGGATGCTACTGCTGTTGGATGCTACTGCTGTTGGATGCTACTGCTGTTGGATGCTACTGCACTGTTGGATGCTACTGCTGTTGGATGCTGCTGCTGTTGGATGCTGCTGTTGGATGCTACTGCTGTTGGATGCTGCTGCTGTTGGATGCTGCTGCTGTTGGATGCTGCTGTTGGATGCTGCTGCGCTGTTGGATGCTGCTGCTGGCTGCTGTTGGATGCTGCTGCTGTTGGATGCTGCTGCTGTTGGATGCTGCTGCTGTTGGATGCTGCTGTTGGATGCTGCTGCTGTTGGATGCTGCTGTTGGATGCTGTTGGATGCTGCTGTTGACTGCTGTTGGATGCTGCTGCTGTTGGATGCTGCTGCTGTTGGATGCTGCTGCTGCTGTTGGATGCCACTGCTGTTGGATACTACTGCACTGTTGGATGCTGCTGTTGGATGCTACTGCTGTTGGATGCTACTGCTGTTGGATGCTGCTGCTGTTAGATGCTACTGTTGGATGCTACTGCTGCTGTTGGATGCTACTGCTGTTGGATGCTGCTGTTGGATGCTACTGCTGTTGGATGCTGCTGCTGTTGGATGCTACTGCTGTTGGATGCTGCTGTTGGATGCTGCTGCTGTTGGATGCTACTGCTGTTGGATGCTGCTGCTGTTGGATGCTGCTGCTGTTGGATGCTGCTGCTGTTGGATGCTGCTGCTGTTGGATGCTGCTACTGTTGGATGCTGCTGCGCTGTTGGATGCTGCTGTTGGATGCTGCTGTTGGATGCTGCTGTTGGATGCTGCTGCTGTTGGATGCTGCTGCGCTGTTGGATGCTGCTGCTGTTGGATGCTGCTGCTGTTGGATGCTACTGTTGGATGCTGCTGCTGCTGTTGGATGCTGCTGCTGTTGGATGCTGCTGCTGTTGGATGCTACTGCACTGTTGGATGCTGCTGCTGCTGTTGGATGCTGCTGCTGCTGTTGGATGCTACTGCTGTTGGATGCTGCTGCTGCTGTTGGATCACTGCTGTTGGATGCTGCTGCTGTTGGATGCTGCTGCTGTTGGATGCTGCTGCTGTTGGATGCTGCTGCTGTTGGATGCTGCTGCTGTTGGATGCTGCTGCTGTTGGATGCTGCTGTTGGATGCTGCTGCTGTTGGATGCTACTGCTGTTGGATGCTGCTGCTGCTGTTGGATGCTGCTGCTGTTGGATGCTGCTGCTGTTGGATGCTGCTGCTGCTGTTGGATGCTACTGCTGTTGGATGCTGCTGCTGTTGGATGCTGCTGCTGTTGGATGCTGCTGCTGTTGGATGCTGCTGCTGTTGGATGCTGCTGCTGTTGGATGCTGCTGCTGTTGGATGCTGCTGTTGGATGCTGCTGCTGTTGGATGCTGCTGCTGTTGGATGCTGCTGCGCTGTTGGATGCTGCTGCTGTTGGATGCTGCTGCTGTTGGATGCTGCTGCTGTTGGATGCTACTGCTGCTGTTGGATGCTGCTGCTGTTGGATGCTGCTGCTGTTGGATGCTGCTGCTGTTGGATGCTACTGCTGTTGGATGCTACTGCGCTGTTGGATGCTGCTGTTGGATGCTACTGCTGTTGGATGCTACTGCTGTTGGATGCTGCTGTTGGATGCTGCTGCACTGTTGGATGCTGCTGCACTGTTGGATGCTTCTGCTGTTGGATGCTGCTGCTGTTGGATGCTGCTGCTGTTGGATGCTACTGCTGTTGGATGCTGCTGTTGGATGCTGCTGCTGTTGGATGCTGCTGTTGGATGCTGCTGCTGTTGGATGCTGCTGTTGGATGCTGCTGCTGTTGGATGCTGCTGCTGTTGGATGCTGCTGCTGTTGGATGCTGCTGTTGGATGCTGCTGCTGTTGGATGCTGCTGCTGTTGGATGCTGCTGCTGTTGGATGCTGCTGCTGCTGTTGGATGCTGCTGCTGTTGGATGCTGCTGCTGTTGGATGCTGCTGCTGTTGGATGCTACTGCTGTTGGATGCTACTGCTGTTGGATGCTACTGCTGTTGGATGCTGTTGGATGCTACTGCGCTGTTGGATGCTACTGCTGTTGGCTGCTGTTGGATACTACTGCTGTTGGATGCTACTGCTGTTGGATGCTACTGCACTGTTGGATGCTACTGCTGTTGGATGCTACTGCTGTTGGATGCTACTGCACTGTTGGATGCTGCTGTTAGATACTGCTGCACTTGGATGGCTACTGCTGTTGCTGCTGTTGGATGCTGCTGTTGGACTGCTGCTGTTGGATGCTGCTGCTGTTGGATGCTGCTGTTGGATGCTGCTGCTGTTGGATGCTGCTGCTGTTGGATGCTGCTGCTGCTGTTGGATGCTGCTGTGCTGTTGGATGCTGCTGCTGTTGGATGCTGCTGCTGTTGGATGCTGCTGCTGTTGGATGCTGCTGCTGTTGGATGCTGCTGTTGGATGCTGCTGCTGTTGGATGCTGCTGCTGTTGGATGCTGCTGCTGTTGGATGCTACTGCTGTTGGATGCTGCTGCTGTTGGATGCTGCTGTTGGATGGATGCTGCTGTTGGATGCTGCTGCTGTTGGATGCTGCTGTTGGATGCTGCTGCTGTTGGATGCTGCTGCTGTTGGATGCTGCTGCTGTTGGATGCTGCTGCTGTTGGATGCTGCTGTTGGATGCTGCTGCGCTGTTGGATGCTGCTGCACTGTTGGATGCTGCTGCTGTTGGATGCTGCTGTTGGATGCTACTGCTGTTGGATGCTGCTGCTGTTGGATGCTGCTGCTGTTGGATGCTGCTGCTGTTGGATGCTGCTGCTGCTGTTGGATGCTGCTGCACTGTTGGATGCTGCTGCTGTTGGATGCTGCTGCTGTTGGATGCTGCTGCTGTTGGATGCTACTGCTGTTGGATGCTACTGCTGTTGGATGCTGCTGTTGGATGCTAGCTGCTGTTGGATGCTACTGCTGTTGGATGCTGCTGTTGGATGCTGCTGTTGGATGCTGCTGCTGTTGGATGCTACTGCGCTGTTGGATGCTACTGCTGTTGGATGCTGCTGCTGTTGGATGCTGCTGCTGTTGGATGCTACTGCTGTTGGATGCTACTGCGCTGTTGGATGCTACTGCTGTTGGATGCTACTGCTGTTGGATGCTACTGCGCTGTTGGATGCTACTGCTGTTGGATGCTACTGCTGCTGTTGGATGCTGCTGCTGTTGGATGCTACTGCGCTGTTGGATGCTACTGCACTGTTGGATGCTACTGCGCTGTTGGATGCTACTGCTGCTGTTGGATGCTACTGCTGTTGGATGCTGCTGTTGGATGCTGCTGCTGCTGTTACCTGCACTGTTGATGCTGCTGTTGGATGCTACTGCGCTGTTGGATGCTGCTGCTGTTGGATGCTGCTGCTGTTGGATGCTGCTGTTGGATGCTGCTGCTGTTGGATGCTACTGCTGTTGGATACTGCTGTTGGATGCTACTGCTGTTGGATGCTACTGCTGTTGGATGCTACTGCTGTTGGATGCTGCTGTTGGATGCTGCTGCTGTTGGATGCTACTGCTGTTGGATGCTACTGCTGTTGGATGCTGCTGCTGTTGGATGCTGCTGCACTGTTGGATGCTACTGCTGTTGGATGCTACTGCTGTTGGATGCTGCTGCTGTTGGATGCTACTGCACTGTTGGATGCTGCTTTGGATGCTACTGCTGTTGGATGCTACTGCACTGTTGGATGCTACTGCTGTTGGATACTACTGCACTGTTAGATACTACTGCACTGTTAGATGCTACTGCACTGTTAGATACTACTGCACTGTTAGAGATACTACTGTTAGATACTACTGCACTGTTAGATGCTACTGCACTGTTAGATACTACTGCAATGTTAGATACTACTGCAATGTTAGATGCTACTGCTGTTAGATGCTACTGCACTGTTAATTACTACTGTTGATACTACTGCTGTTGGATGCTACTGCACTGGTGGATGCTGCTGTTAGATACTACTGTTGGATGCTACTGCACTGTTGGATACTACTGCTGTTGGATGCTACTGCTGTTAGATGCTACTGCTGTTAGATGCTACTGCTGTTAGATACTACTGCTGTTAGATGCTGCTGTGCTGTTGGAGATACTGCTGCTGTTAGATGCTACTGTTAGATGCTACTGCTGCTGTTAGATACTACTGCTGTTGGATGCTACTGCTGTTGGATACTACTGTTAGATGCTACTGCTGTTAGATGCTACTGCTGTTAGATACTACTGAACTGTTAGATACTACTGTACTGTTAGATACTACTGCACTGGTAGATACTACTGCACTGTTAGATACTACTGCACTGTTAGATACTACTGTTAGATACTACTGCACTGTTAGATACTACTGCACGGTTAGATACTACTGCACTGTTAGATACTACTGCAATGTTAGATACTACTGCACTGTTAGATACTACTGCACTGTTAATTACTACTGTTAGATACTACTGCACTGTTAGATACTACTGCACTGGTAGATACTACTGTTAGATACTACTGTTAGATATTACTGCACTGTTAGATACTACTGCACTGTTAGATACTACTGTTAGATACTACTGCACTGTTAGATACTACTGCACTGTTAGATACTACTGCACTGTTAGATACTACTGTGCTGTTAGATACTACTGCACTGGTAGATACTACTGCACTGTTAGATACTACTGCACTGTTAGATACTACTGCACTGTTAGATACTACTGTTAGATACTACTGCACTGTTAGATACTACTGCACTGTTAGATACTACTGCACTGTTAGATACTACTGCACTGTTAGATACTACTGCACTGTTAGATACTACTGCACTGTTAATTACTACTGTTAGATACTACTGCACTGTTAGATACTACTGCACTGGTAGATACTACTGTTAGATACTACTGTTAGATACTACTGCACTGTTAGATACTACTGCACTGTTAGATACTACTGTTAGATACTACTGCACTGTTAGATATTACTGCACTGTTAGATACTTCTGCAATGTTAGATACTACTGCACTGTTAGATACTACTGTTAGATACTACTGCACTGTTAGATACTACTGCACTGTTAGATACTACTGCACTGTTAGATACTACTGCCCTTTTAGACATTACTGCACTGTTAGATACTAGGAGCACAAACATTTCGCTACACCTGCAATAACATCCATTAAATATGTGTATGTGACCAATAACATCCATTAAATATGTGTATGTGACCAATAACATCCATTAAATATGTGTATGTGACCAATAACATCCATTAAATATGTGTATGTGACCAATAACATCCATTAAATATGTGTATGTGACCAATAACATCCATTAAATATGTGTATGTGACCAATAACATCCATTAAATATGTGTATGTGACCAATAACATCCATTAAATATGTGTATGTGACCAACAACATTTGATTTGATTTGAAACAACTCAAAGATGAACCGTTTAAGCATTCATTCTGAGTGGTTAAGGTTAGGGCTATGGTTTAGGGAAGGCTTAAAACAAAATAATTAAAAACAATTGCCTATGTATCATCAGTTTTCATAGCATTCTTAGTGCTTGATAGAGAATGGTGAAGTGCCGTAACGCAGTGGTCTGAGCAGCGAGCTCTGGCTCTGAGCTGCATGAGTTTCTCCCAGTGCTGGACGATATAGTGACCGTGAACATACATTAAACCCACAGGTTCATTGCATTTATTTTAATGTACTGAGAAATTATACATAGCCTAACTTAAACATGGGCGAGCATCCACACTGGAGGAAAATATATCGTTCTACAGTAGGCCTAAATCTGTCAGTCAACTGATGGCCCAAATCAGCTCATCAACTCAGCCACTGTAGCCTATTATGGGATGTCATTATGCTAATGAGTTGACTACAGAATGTATTGTAATACAATTAAACAACAAGGGGCCTATTTCAACCATCAATGGCACTATATTATCACCAGATGATGTCTAGTTAAACCATCAATACGTGCTAAATTCACCCACACAGCTGACCTCAATGGCAACCGTTAATGGTCATCTCATTACCTCTCCCTAAAAGATAATGTCAGTGTTACCTTAGTCGTGCTACCAGGGTAGCCTAGTGGTTAGAGTGTTGGACTAGTAACCGCAAGGTTGCAAGTTCAAACCCCCAAGCTGATAAGGTACAAATCTGTTGTTTTGCCCCTGAACAGGCAGTTAACCCACTGTTCCTAGGCCGTCATTGAAAATAAGAATTTGTTCTTAACTGACTTGCCTGGTTAAATAAAGGTAAATAAAAAAGACATGTTCACCCTCTGGTTGGTGTTGTAATCGGAAACAATTTAGACTAAGAGCGATTTATGTATTTGACAAGCATTCCGTACAATATAAGTAAAGTATTTAATTGTTTACCATGGCAAGTCTGCTGTGGCAAATTACCCGACACTTTGTAGGAATGGAAACTAATGTTGGTGTAGCCTACTGTTATTATTCTATTGGTTTCCTGTTTATGCTATTCAACAGTGTCTGGTATGATCACTTCTTATCAAGATCGGAGGTAAAATATCCCTGCACTGTCCATATTTGAACTGTGTAAGTAAATATATCGGGGGGATTCAGTTCTTCGTGCCAGAATGGCATGGACTGGTATCGAACCCACATCGATACAGTAGGCCTATGTGCCAGGTGAAAGCAGCGACCCTAACTTTGACCTTGGGATGTTGACACTAGTATGTCGTAGCCTAGTTGGAACCAATTTCTATCTTGTGTTATTAAGCTACTGTATATGAAACGACGGTTGGTGATGTGCATGGCTGTGTTTCAGACAGATTTTTGTACATTTGAATGTTGCAGTATTTGGACCTAGGCCTAGCGTGTGAGCGAGCGAGAGAGAACATAATTTTGATCGAAAGCCCTGATTGCACTGACTCGACTGCCACCGCATGGAGAGAAAGAAAACTGCTCTTTTTTTTAGGGACTGACGAGAAAGTTCTCTATGACAAAAGAGTGATCAAGTTAAGATCCGACATCTGTAGTGTACACCTTTAACATGCTTTCTTATATAGACTTTTGAAAGGCATTAGTAATAAAAATGTCAAATGTTTCCTTTCTATAATTTTCTGCTTCATGAGTGGTTTATCAATGCTATTCTTCATATGTATGGAATTACTTGTATGCGTATATCACACACACACACACACACACACACACACACACACACACACACACACACACACACACACACACACACACACACACACACACACACACACACACACACACTCACACTCACTCACTCACTCACTCACTCACTCACTCACTCACTCACTCACTCACTCACTCACTCACTCACTCACTCACTCACTCACACAATGCTGTGTAATGGTGGTTGACACGGGTGCAAAAGGATGTTGTTTATATGCAGTGGAAGCACTTGGCTGTGTTTACTGTGTGAAATGACACTGGTGTTTGTGTTCTATTCTCGCCAGCCTGCCTGTCCACTGCGCTGGCTGTGAACATGGTACATTAAACAAAGCTATCACCATACCGTATATATAGAGACAGTACATATGCCATGCCTTTATTCTTAGCCATATGTCCTACATAGTTGTGTATATTCCTCTAATAAAATTATGGTGATTAAATAGATTCATTGACGTTCAGGCTGAAGATAATTGTTTTTGTAAATGTCCATGCATAGATGTAAGATGCAGCGCACATCCATGGTTTTCCCCTTCAGACACCTCTGTAAAATCAAAGATCATGTAATAAGACAATAAGGGGGTTGTGATTGTAGTGAGCTACAGATGAAGGTTCTTAATTTGAGCCCGTTTTCTGCAGGATTAAAATAATCAGGAAATGGAACAGGCGATGGAAATTATTTTGTGGATTATAATGAATGGACATTTATGTAGGGATACATACATTTTTTGTTAGGACAAATCAAGTCTGACATTTTAAAGTGGAAATTACAAACTTTAGAAGCCTTTTTAAACCTTGAATACACTAGAAGTTTTCATTTCCCACAGTGCAGGAACATTTTTCAGCAGCAAAAGAGGGATCAAATTAAGATCCTACATCTGTATGACCACCCTCCCTGTGAAAGCATCTGAAGGGTGAACGTTATAGGACAGACAGATATACAGTATGTTTAACTCCTTCAACCTTTACACCTGTTTGTGTTGAATTCCCGTTCTGTAATGACTTTGTGGAATGGTTTCTTGGACACCGATTAATCGTAGTCGGGCCTGTAACCCTAAACCACCAGTCCTCATGTGTGAATACTTCACAGGCTAGTAAGCCTCCCAGTCTGCCTTCAGTCCTCCTGTGTGAATACTCCCCGGGTCTGTAAGCCTCCCAGCCTGCCTTCAGTCCTCCTGTGTGAATACTCCCCGGGTCTGTAAGCCTCCCAGCCTGCCTTCATTCCTCCTGTGTGAATACTCCCCAGGTCTGTAAGCCTCCCAGCCTGCCTTCAGTCCTCCTGTGTGAATACTCCCGGGTCTGTAAGTCTCCCAGTCTGCCTTCAGTCCTCCTGTGTGAATACTCCCCAGGTCTGTAAGCCTCCCAGCCTGCCTTCAGTCCTGCTGTGTGAATACTCCCCGGGTCTGTAAGCCTCCCAGCCTGCCTTCAGTCCTCCTGTGTGAATACTCCCCGGGTCTGTAAGCCTCCCAGCCTGCCTTCAGTCCTCCTGTGTGAATACTCCCCGGGTCTGTAAGCCTCCCAGCCTGCCTTCAGTCCTCCTGTGTGAATACTCCCCAGGTCTGTAAGCCTAACTCTGGACATTAGCATGACTGATGGCAGAGAGATTCCTAATTACACGCTCCACATTATTGGACTATTTCCCACCTATCTGTGAAAAGAAAAGCCAGCAGCAGCATCATTAGCCTTTGTCCCTAACTCATTATTATTCATTTAAAGGATATTTGCTTTGTAGCAGATTTAGGCCCCTTTGTCTGAATGTTTAAGCGAAGGGACAATGCATCAACTCTGATAAATCATTTTGTCTTCTGTGTTAGATTAGATGAATCATACCTTCATTGATCGATCTTGGCAGGCTCAAAATGCAGGCTAACTATGTTTGCTGGACACAGACACGGGTAGGTTTTCTGTGTTGGTCTGTTAATAAACAAGCCAGCCCATAGCCTTATTGCTTTTACAGTAATTCAGTTGTCTATACATTTGCATTTATGCAGTAACGTATAGCTTATACAGAATAGCCTTAGCCTGCAGGTATGCATTACTTGCTTATAATACTTTGATCTTTAAAAACGTATGCAGAGAACATACTGACCATATAGTAGCCTAAAGCATAGCTTTGTGGCTGCATATAGAAGCATGTGAGCCTACAACGTAATCAACATTCAACACTCCACTAGAATGACAGTATTACTGAAAGTATCCCATTTAAGAATACCAATATCAGGGCAAATAATCTCTCATGTGTGATAAGGGCAATTATCACTCCCAAAGAACCCCCACCACGCGCAACCCGAGGGAAGGAATACATTAATGTGTGCTGTTTCAGATGACATCTTTTATCATTGAATCTGCAGAACCAGATCTCTGATTAATATCTAATGCTGAACATTTCTAGAATACGAGCATGACCACATCTTTATTCACTTAGAAAGTCAATTGAAAGCCTTAGTTTTTGTAAACTGTAAAATGGAGTAAACAGCCATGCTAAATTGCCAACAATCTCCTGCCAGTCTATTTAGCTACTCTGGGAGAGTTTTGGCTAAATGGATAGATAGGCTATATACCCAGCTAGCACACTTGGTTCCTTGGAAGTTGTTGGAATGTATGTTTTTGGTTTCACATTGGTTCTGTGAACGAAGCCATTCGTTTTCTGACCGGTAAAATTGAACTTTTTTTAAGCTTTCTGAGAACAGAAGTAAACATTTAGTCTCTTCTGGGAATGTTTATTTTAAGGTTGCAGGAGGGTTTTAAGAACATTTTACTCTGGTTCCTTCCAGAGAGGTTTTTTTAACACTCTAAGAACAGAAATGATGGCTTATTTGGAGGTCTTTTAATAACTACCTTAAAACTTAAACAACACCTTTATTTTTTATCAGTGAGATTTGAACCTATGATCTTCTGTTCTTCATCCACAGAGTTAGTCCATTGTGCCACCAGGATGAAGCTACCATGCCATGTTTAAAAAAAAAACTTGTACAAAGCTGTTCATTTTAGTCTATTCAAACAGACCGCAATTCTGTTTGGGAGGAAACAAGCACTCATTAACATCAGGTGTGGCCAATTAGTAGGTGTGCCCAACACTCCTGAACACACTTAACAAGATAGAGGATATAGAGAGTTTTGTTGATGCTGAGAAAATAATGTATAATGTGTTTTCAAATAACATTTTTAGAACATTCTTATGAACATTACTAAAGTTTTCTTGTGTTTTTTTTATGGAAAGTTCTCTTAGAATTCTAGGAAAAAATTTGAGAACTTTACTTTAAATAGAACCATGTGAGGAAACCTGTAGGAAATGTTATGCTGAAGTACTGAAATTCCCACTGAAGAACACTGTTTCTTAACATTCTCTGAACTATTCCAGAACATTCTTAATGTCAAACCATTTGGAGAACGTTCCTAGAACATACATTTTTTATTAAAATATGAAAACATGAGAATGTAATCGTACCATGTTAGAACTTTTAGGATATGGTAATGAAATACCAAGAACTTTGTCAAGTTCCTTAAATGTGCTGAAAATATTCCAAAACTGTGCGATTATCCTGCACCATTCCCAGAAAGTTGCGAGAAAGTGGTATGCAAAATAACCATAAGACAACCACACTCTCACCAAACTCTAAGAAACGTATAGTTCTCAAAACATTATGTGCTAGCCGGGTACCACCCGTTGCCACTATTTAAGGTGAATTAGTCATTTGTTTTAGGTCTTTTTGGTTGTTGTTGCATGCTCTTCAGAAACCAGCAGCAACAGTTTCAACAACTGCATATTTCAGAGCAGATTAAACTAGATGGAAATAAACCTTGCAATTAGGGTTGCAAAGGGTCGGAAACTTTCCGGTAAATGTCCAGAATTTTACTGGAAATTTTCCATGGAAAGTTAAGCCCAGGAATTTGGGGAATTTTGCTTAAATTCATTAAAACAAGTTAGCTTATAACAGTGAACCTTTTTTGTGGGATACACATAAGGAAATTCTAGGTCTTGTGGAATTTGCCTACAGTGCATTCAGACCTCTTCCCTTTTCCCACATTGTCCTAGGTTAACAAATTCAATGGAATTGCAACCCTCTGAATGCACAGTGCATTCTTCCATCACATGTACAGCTGATTCTCAAGATATTGCACACTAATGAGATGCTATTGAGCCCACACTACTACACTGTCTGAGCCAAGGACTACATGCTTTCTGGTAAGTTTTTGTTGACAATACTGGGTGGGGTGCATATATTTTTTATATGATTTTACATTATTTTTTGTTAACTAGTAAATAGTAGCCTACAACAAAGTGTGTTTAAATCATTTCTAACTTTTTTACAATTTCTGATAGTTAGTTTATGCTACCATTTAGCTTGCTTGAGCCTGCTAACTGAAGGGTGTTAATTTACCTGTTTCCATCTTACAAAGGAGCTGTTTAATCTAACTGCTTAACTATTTATATGTACATGGAATTGTATTTGGGCTTTTTAAACATTTTTTTTCTAATATTTACAGGAAAATGCCATGGCACTATCTGATGTGTGGAGACTTTTCACTGCAGCTAATGTAGAAGAAAAAGCTGTCTACATTTGCAAATACTGTGCCAAATCATATTTAAAGAACGCAAAACAGATGCAGAATCATCTGGCCAAGTGCATAAAGTTCCCTCAGTGCTCACAACCAGCAACCTCTCTCAAAAGTCCCTCTACTTCTATTCGAGGTGGAAATGATGAATCAGATACCTTATTGATAGCAATAGCTCATGGTCCTCCTGGAATCAGACACCTTATTGATAGCAATAGCTCATGGTCCTCCTGGAATCAGACACCTTATCGATAGCAACAGCTCATGGTCCTCCTGGAATCAGACACCTTTTCGATAGCAACAGCTCATGGTCCTCCTGGAATCAGACACCTTATCGATAGCAACAGCTCATGGTCCTCCTGGAATCAGACACCTTATCGATAGCAACAGCTCATGGTCCTCCTGGAATCAGACACCTTTTCGATAGCAACAGCTCACGGTCCTCCTGGAATCAGACACCTTATCGATAGCAACAGCTCATGGTCCTCCTGGAATCAGACACCTTATCGATAGCAACAGCTCATGGTCCTCCTAGAATCAGACACCTTATCGATAGCAACAGCTTATGGTCCTCCTGGAATCAGACACCTTATTGATAGCAACAGCTCATGGTCCTCCTGGAATCAGACACCTTATCGATAGCAACAGCTCATGGTCCTCCTGGAATCAGAAGTTTTTTTTTTACTCAATGGAAGAATGTATTCAGAGAAATGCTGATGAATGTTTTGCTCGAGCTGTGTATGCACCTGGTTCACCTCTGATGCTCCCAGGCAATGTGTATTGGAAGAGATTTCTGAATGTTCTTAACCCAGCATACACCCCTCCAACCAGACATGCTTTATCTACGCAATTGCTGGATGCATGAAGGTCAAGCAAATCATAGAGAAAGCAGACTGCATTGCAATCATCTCTGAAGGTTGGTTGAATGTTTGTGGGCAAGGAATAATTAACTACATAATCTCCACCCCTCAACCAGTATTCTACAGGAGCACAGACACAAGGGACAACAGACACACCGGTCTCTACACTGCAGCTTAGCTGAAGGCAGTCATCAATGACCTTGGACCACAGAAGGTATTTGCACTGGTGACAGACAATGCTGGGAACATGAAGGCTGCTTGGTCTAAAGTGGAGGAGTCCTACCCTCACATCACACCCATTGGCTGTGCTGCTCATGCATTGAATCTGCTCCTCAGGGACATAATGGCACTGAAAACAAAACAACTTATCGCATCAGCCACCTGGTGGAAGGGACTTTGTGGACTTTGTTTCCCCTGTTGCCTCCATCATCCTCCAAATTGCACCAACATCAGCCTCCTCAGAGCACAACTGGTCCTTGTTTGGGAACACACAAACCACCGCACGCAACAGGCTAACCAATACAGGGGTTGAAAAATTGGTGTCCATCCATGCAAATTTGAGGCTTTTTGAGCTTGACCACGAGCCATTCTCAATAAGGTTGGAAAGTGACAGTGAAGCCTCTGATGTTCAAGAGGTAGACATTGAGGAGGTCCAGGGAGAAGACATGGAAGCCTGAGAGGAAGACAACCAAAGCATTAGTTTCTAGACTATCATTTTACAGATGTATGTTGAAAACATTTTTGGGAGATGCGATGGATCATTGGATAACATTCAATATTCTCTTTATTTTGCTGTTCAGTGAAATCATCCCATGTGAAGAGTCAACTCATTTAATTAAAGTTCAATTCGTTACTAAATATATGTATTTTTCTATTGGAAGGATTTAATCATTTGTAATTATATCTACTTATGATGAGGTAAAAGGTTTCTGTTTCTGTCTCCATATGATATGGTAAATTTATCCAATGCAAAAAACATCTACATTTAAAGGGTATTAATATTCATGTTCATATATTTCCTGTTAATTCTCATATATTCCTGTTAATTCCCACGGAACACTCTTAGATATATACCACTTCCTCCTGTCCCTACTGATAACTCACTGAAATAGATAGCACCCTTGAAGTGCGGTGTGGAGATAAAGAATGCTGATGGTCCCACCATTTTTGTTATATGTGTACTTTGACAATGAAAGTCATTTAACTTGCCATGTCAATAAAGTCTATTGACTTGAATCGAATGCTCTCACAGAATTTCAGCGCCAAGGATAGAGACGCCGGTGCTGTTGCAATCGGCTCGTCACCTTGTTTTCCTTGAGCACTTGCTTGTTTCTGTTCCTCGAACCGTGGATTGATGGCAGCATTCGCGTGAAACTGAAATCGCGAACCACTGCTTTTAATCAGGGCAAGGTGACTGGTAACATGACCGAATACAAACAGTGCAGCTATTCCCTCCGCAAGGCTATCAAACAAGCTAAGCGCCAGTACAGAGACAAAGTAGAATCTCAATTCAACGGCTCAGACACAAGAGGTATGTGGCAGGGTCTACAGTCAATCACGGACTACAAGAAGAAAACCAGCCCAGTCACGGACCAGGATGTCTTGCTCCCAGGCAGACTAAATAACTTTTTTTGCCCGCTTTGAGGACAATACAGTGCCACTGACACGGCCTGCAACGAAAACATGCGGACTCTCCTTCACTGCAGCCGAGGTGAGTAAGACATTTAAACGTGTTAACTCGCAAGGCTGCAGGCCCAGACGGCATCCCCAGCCGCGCCCTCAAAGCATGCGCAGACCAGCTGGCCGGTGTGTTTACGGACATATTCAATCAATCCCTATACCAGTCTGCTGTTCCCACATGCTTCAAGAGGGCCACCATTGTTCCTGTTCCCAAGAAAGCTAAGGTAACTGAGCTAAACGACTACCGCCCCGTAGCACTCACTTCCGTCATCATGAAGTGCTTTGAGAGACTAGTCAAGGACCATATCACCTCCACCCTACCTGACACCCTAGACCCACTCCAATTTGCTTACCGCCCAAATAGGTCCACAGACGATGCAATCTCAACCACACTGCACACTGCCCTAACCCATCTGGACAAGAGGAATACATATGTGAGAATGCTGTTCATCGACTACAGCTCGGCATTCAACACCATAGTACCCTCCAAGCTCGTCATCAAGCTCGAGACCCTGGGTCTCGACCCCGCCCTGTGCAACTGGGTACTGGACTTCCTGACGGGCCGCCCCCAGGTGGTGAGGGTAGGCAACAACATCTCCACCCCGCTGATCCTCAACACTGGGGCCCCACAAGGGTGTGTTCTGAGCCCTCTCCTGTACTCCCTGTTCACCCACGACTGCGTGGCCATGCACGCCTCCAACTCAATCATCAAGTTTGCGGACGACACACTACAGGGAGGAGGTGAGGGCCCTCGGAGTGTGCTGTCAGGAAAATAACCTCACACTCAACGTCAACAAAACTAAGGAGATGATTGTGGACTTCAGGAAACAGCAGAGGGAACACCCCCATATCCACATCGATGGAACAGTAGTGGAGAGGGTAGCAAGTTTTAAGTTCCTCGGCATACACATCACAGACAAACTGAATTGGTCCACTCACACAGACAGCATCGTGAAGAAGGCGCAGCAGCGCCTCTTCAACCTCAGGAGGCTGAAGAAATTCGGCTTGTGACCAAAAGCACTCACAAACTTCTACAGATGCACAATCGAGAGCATCCTGGCGGGCTGCATCACCGCCTGGTACGGCAACTGCTCCGCCCACAACCGTAAGGCTCTCCAGAGGGTAGTGAGGTCTGCACAACGCATCACCGGGGGCAAACTACCTGCCCTCCAGGACACCTACACCACCCGATGTTACAGGAAGGCCATAAAGATCATCAAGGACAACAACCACCCGAGCCACTGCCTGTTCACCCCTCTATCATCCAGAAGGCGAGGTCAGTACAGGTGCATCAAAGCTGGGACCGAGAGACTGAAAAACAGCTTCTATCTCAAGGCCATCAGACTGTTAAACAGCCACCACTAACATTGAGTGGCTGCTGCCAACATACTGACCCTGACACTGACTCAACTCCAGCCACTTTAATAATGGGAATTGATGGGAAATTATGTAAAATATATCACTAGCCACTTTAAACAATGCTACCTAATATAATGTTACATACCCTACATTATTCATCTCATATGCATACGTATATACTGTACTCTATATCATCTACTGCATCCTTATGTAATACATGTATCACTAGCCACTTTAACTATGCCACTTTGTTTACATACTCATCTCATATGTATATACTGTACTCGATACCATCTACTGTATCTTGCCTATGCTGCTCTGTACCATCACTCATTCATATATCTTTATGTACATATTCTTTATCCCCTTACACTGTGTATAAGACAGTAGTTTTGAAATGGTTAGTTAGATTACTTGTTGGTTATTACTGCATTGTCGGAACTAGAAGCACAAGCATTTCGCTACACTCGCATTAACATCTGCTAACCATGTGTATGTGACAAATCAAATTTGATTTGATGTGATTTGAAGACAATATATGAATCAACTTTATGACCTTAAAGCCAGCTGCTTCTCCCGAATCCTTGGCACACACTTGAGGGATGTTGGAGATGTTCCTCCCATCTGCATGGTCTTATAAATGAATATATAATCTATAATTTGTTGATCCTATACTGTAGGCCTATGGCTCTGCTTTATACGTAGGCCTACAGTGCATTCAGACCTCTTCCCTTTCCCCACATTTTCCTACGTTAACAAAGTACTGAGTAAAGGATTTGAATGCTTATGTGAATGTGATATTTCAGTTTTTATTTTATTGATTTTTGGAAACATTTCTAAAAACCTGTTTTTGCTTTGTCAGTATGGGGTATTGTGTGTAGATTGATGAGGAAAAAAGGTAACTGTTTTTTTTCACCCTTCAAATAATAGCCTGTGTTCCACATTCACAGAGATTAAATTACAAAGAATTATTGTTTTTATTACACTATTTATAAATATGTCAGTCTCCCCCCCATCTCTCTCACACCCTCTATCTCTCTGCTCTCACACCCTCTATCTCTCTATTCAATTCAATTCAAGGGGCTTTATTGGCATGGAAAACATGTGTTAACATTGCCAAAGCAAGTGAGGTAGATAATATACAAAAGTGAAATAAACAATAAAAATTAACAGTAAGTTTCAAAACAATAAAGACATTACAAATGTCATATTATGTATATATACAGTGTTGCAACGATGTACAAATGGTTAAGGGTACACAAGGCAAAATAAATAAGCATAAATATGGGTTGTATTTACAATGGTGTTTGTTCTTCACTGGTTGCCCTTTTCTTGTGGCAACAGGTCACAAATCTTGCTGCTGTGATGGCACACTGTGGAATTTCACCTAGTAGATATGGGAGTTTATCAAAATTGGGTTTGTTTTTGAATTCTTTGTTGATCTGTGTAATCTGAGGGAAATATGTGTCTCTAATATGGTCATACATTGGGCAGGAGGTTAGGAAGTGCAGCTCAGTTTCCACCTCATTTTGTGGGCAGTGTGCACATAGCCTGTCTTCTCTTGAGAGCCAGGTCTGCCTACGGCAGCCTTTCTCAATAGCAAGGCTATGCTCACTGAGTCTGTACATTGTCAAAGCTTTCCTTAAGTTTGGGTCAGTCACAGTGGTCAGGTATTCTGCCACTGTGTACTCTCTGTTTAGGGCCAAATAGCATTCTAGTTTGCTCTGTTTTTTTGTTAATTCTTTCCAATGTGTGAAGTAATTATCTTTTTGTTTTCTCATGATTTGGTTGGGTCTAATTGTGCTGCTGTCTCTCTAGCTCTCTCACACCCTCTATCTCTGTCTCTCTCTGTCTCTCTCTGTCTCAGTCTCTCTCACACTCTCTATCTCTCTATCTCTCTCTGTCTTTCTGTCTCTATCTCTCTATCTTTCTCACACCCTCGATCTCTCTGCCTCTCTCTCTCTCTTTCTCTCACACCCTCTATCTCTCTATCTCTCTGTCTCTCTCTGTCTCTATTCTCTCTCACACCCTCTCTCTGTCAATTCAATTCAATTCAATTCAAGGGCTTTATTGGCATGGGAAACATGTGTTAACATTGCCAAAGCAAGTGAGGTAGACAACATACAAAGTGAATATATAAAGTGAAAAACAACAAAAATTAACAGTAAACATTACACATACAGAAGTTTCAAAACAGTAAAGACATTACAAATGTCATATTATATATATATACAGTGTTCTAACAATGTACAAATGGCTAAAGGACACAAGATAAAATAAATAAGCATAAATATGGGTTGTATTTACAATGGTGTTTGTTCTTCACTGGTTGCCCTTTTCTCGTGGCAACAGGTCACAAATCTTGCTGCTGTGATGGCACACTGTGGAATTTCACCCAGTAGATATGGGAGTTTTTCAAAATTGGATTTGTTTTCAAATTCTTTGTGGATCTGTGTAATCTGAGGGAAATATGTCTCTCTAATATGGTCATACATTGGGCAGGAGGTTAGGAAGTGCAGCTCAGTTTCCACCTCATTTTGTGGGCAGTGAGCACATAGCCTGTCTTCTCTTGAGAGCCATGTCTGCCTACGGCGGCCTTTCTCAATAGCAAGGCTATGCTCACTGAGTCTGTACATAGTCAAGGCTTTCCTTAATTTTGGGTCAGTCACAGTGGTCAGGTATTCTGCCGCTGTGTACTCTCTGTGTAGGGCCAAATAGCATTCTAGTTTGCTCTGTTTTTTTGTTAATTCTTTCCAATGTGTTAAGTAGTTATCTTTTTGTTTTCTCATAATTTGGTTGGGTCTAATTGTGCTGCTGTCTCTCTGTCTCTCTCTGTCTTTCTCTGATTCTGTCTCTCTCAAACCCTCTATCTCTCTGTCTCTCTCTGTCTCTCTCTCTGTCTCTCACACCCTCTATCTCTTTGTCTCTCTCTGTCTTTCTCTCTCTCTCACACCCTCTATCTCTCTGTCTCTCTCACACCCTCTATCTCTCTGTCTCTGTCTTTCTCTGTCTCTCTCACACCCTCTATCTCTCTCTCACACCCTCTATCTCTCTGTCTCTCTCTGTCTCTGTCTCTCTCACACCCTCTATCTCTCTCTGTCTCTCTGTCTCTGTCTCTCTCACACCCTCTATCTCCCTGTCTCTCTCTGTCTCTGTCTCTCCCACACCCTCTATCTCTCTGTCTCTCTCTGTCTTTCTCTGTCTCTCTCTCTTATACCCTCTATCTCCCAGTCTCTTTCTGTCTCTCTCTCTCTCTCTGTCTTTCTGTCTCTATTTCTCTATCTTTCTCACACCCTCGATCTCTCTGTCTCTCTCTCTCTCACACCCTCTATCTCTCTGTCTCTCTCTCACACCCTCTATCTCTCTATCTCTCTGTCTCTCTCTGTCTCTCTCTGTCTCTATTCTCTCTCACACCCTCTCTCTGTCTCTCTCTGTCTTTCTCTGTTTCTGTCTCTCTCACACCCTCTATCTCTCTGTCTCTGTCTGTCTCTCTCTCTGTCTCTCTCACACCCTCTATCTCTTTGTCTCTCTCTGTCTTTCTCTGTCTCTCTCAGACCCTCTATCTCTCTGTATCTGTCTTTCTCTGTCTCTCTCACACCCTCTATCTCTCTGTCTCTCTCTGTCTCTCTCACACCCTCTATCTCTCTGTCTCTCTCTGTCTCTGTCTCTCTCACACCCTCTATCTCTCTCTGTCTCTCTGTCTCTGTATCTATCACACCCTCTATCTCCCTGTCTCTCTCTGTCTCTCTCTGTCTCTGTCTCTCTCACACCCTCTATCTCTCTGTCTCTCTCTGTCTTTCTCCGTCTCTCTCTTATACCCTCTATCTCCCAGTCTCTTTCTGTCTCTCTCTGTCTCTCTCACACCCTCTATCTCTCTCTGTCTCTGTCTCTCTCACACCCTCTATCTCTCTGTCTTTCTCTGTCTCTCTCTGTCTCTGTCTCTCTCACCCCCCTATCTCTCTGTCTCTCTCTGTCTTTCTCTGTCTCTGTCTCTCTCTGTCTCTCTCACACCCTCTATCTCTCTGTCTCTCTCTGTCTTTCTCTGTCTCTCTCTTATACCCTCTATCTCTCTGTCTTTCTCTGTCTCTGTCTCTCTCTGTCTCTCTCTGTCTCTCTCACACCCTCTATCTCTCTGTCTCTCTCTGTCTTTCTCTGTCTCTCTCTTATACCCTCTATCTCTCTGTCTCTCTCACACCCTCTATCTCTCTGTCTCTCTCACACCCTCTATCTCTCTGTCTCTCTCTGTCTCTCTCTTATACCCTCTATCTCCCAGTCTCTTTCTGTCTCTCTCTGTCTCTGTCTCTCTCTGTCTTTCTCTGTCTCTCTCTTATACCCTCTATCTCTCTGTCTCTCTCTCTCTCTGTCTCTCTCACACCCTCTATCTCTCTGTCTCTCTCTGTCTCTCTCACACCCTCTATCTCTCTGTCTTTCTCTCTCTCTGTCTCTCTCTGTCTTTCTCTGTCTCTCTCTTATACCCTCTATCTCTCTGTCTTTCTCTCTCTCTGTCTCTCTCTGTCTTTCTCTGTCTCTCTCTGTCTTTCTCTGTCTCTCTCTGTCTTTCTCTGTCTCTCTCTTATACCCTCTATCTCTCTGTCTCTCTCACACCCTCTATCTCTGTCTCTCTTTTTCTTTCTCTTGCTCTCTTTTTCTTTCTCTCTCTCTCTTTCTCTCAAGCGACACAATGTCTATGCAATAACAGACTTGAACATAGTTGAGATAAGTAAACCCTGCTGTCAACAATAGAAACAATAAGATTGAGTGTTGTGTTTTATTTAGAACACTCAACTCCCTACTTAACAATTGTATCCTTAAGATGCACTATGTATAATGATATCTAGCTAGTGGAGTATTTTGCTCTACTACCATTGATGGACATGAGCTAACCCTTTTTTTGTTGCCTACAGGGACAAAAACATAAATCCCAAATTTCTGATTGCCATATAAAATCGTTGCCCCTTCCTTCCTTCCTTCCTTCCTTCCTTCCTTCCTTCCTTCCTTCCTTCCTTCCTTCCTTCCTTCCTTCCTTCCTTCCTTCCTTCCTTCCTTCCTTCCTTCCTTCCTTCCTTCCTTCCTTCCTTCCTTCCTTCCTTCCTTCCTTCCTTCCTTCCTTCCTTCCTTCCTTCCTTCCTTCCTTCCTTCCTTCCTTCCTTCCTTCCTTCCTTCCCTTCCTTCCTTCCTTCCTTCCTTCCTCCCTCCCTCACTCCCTCCCTCCTTGATTCCCTGCTTCCTCACTCACCGCAGCGACTTCAAAACTTTATCAGCAATCACAGCCGTGTGTCTTCAGACGATTCCAACGGGAGTTTAATCAGCTCCAGATAAAAGGGGAAATGCTTGACAAAGTAACAGGCTCCTATAATTTGATTTGAGAGGGAACTCTTTGTCTCTTTTCGCTCATAAATGAGAGTTGTTTAATCTCATGGCCAGAGATGAGGAGAACGGAACAGCATCCAACCCCCCCCTCCAAAAATACAAACAAACAAAACAATCGGGACCACTTGCTGGGTTGGTGATAGTGGCTGCTGCCTAAACTTGTTAGGGATTTGTGTCTCTGCCACACAACACAGCAAGCCGATTAGCTGTAGTCTCTACAGATTCGTTTACTGTGTTTCATGTCTCTGATGTTCAGGCCAATCACTTCAATAAACAAAAACATATATTTTGTTTACTGCAAAGAGAGAGCATTTTCAGTTTACAATAGAATAACAAACCAGCAAATGGGGGTTCATCCCATGATGATATGAAGTAACTATGGGCCAAGTACATACTGTAAGCTACAGTATATGAACTGTTTGAGCTATGCTGTGACGCAAGGGGTTTTGAGAGAATTCATATTTTGTACAGCATTTTGCAATAGAAAACAACTAGAAAATCATCCCACATGATCATATGAAGCAACTAGATGCCTACATATTGTCTGTCTGCTTGTTTTCCTGTAAATGGCACCCTTTCCTTTCAGATGAAGCTTCTCATTGGGCACGGTGATCCAATCCATGATCCCCGTTGCTGTGTGTTTTAATGACCTCCCTTCTTTTAGCAGCCTTGGGTCAGTGAGAGACAGGAAGCTTCCGCACTGGATCACACAGCTTGTCATAGCTGCTCTCCCCCAATCACGTACTATATCACATCATAGGAAGATTGCTCCTACACACACATACAAGAACGTCAAGGTAACCTGTCTAAATGACTATCGTCCCGTAGCACTCACATCTGTGGCCATGAAATGCTTTGAAAGGCTGGTCATGGCTCACATCAACACCATCATCCCATATACCCTGGACCCACTCTAATTCGCATACCGCCCAAACAGATCCACAGATGATGCAATCCCTATTGCACTCCACACTGCCCTTTCCCACCTGGACAAAATGAACACCTACGTGTAAATGCTGTTCATTGACTACAGCTCAGCGTTCAACACCATAGTGTCCTTGGAGCTCATCACTAAGCTATGGACCCTGGGACTGAACACCTCTCTTTGCAACTGGATCCTGGACTTTCTGACAGGATGCCCTCAGGTGGTGATAGTAGGCAACAACACATCCGCCGCGCTGATCCTCAACACGGGGGCCTCTCAGGGGTGCGGTTCTTAGTCCCCTCCTGTACTCGCTGTTCATCCACGACTGTGTGGCCGTGCACGACTCCAACACCATCCTTATGTTTACCGACAACGAGAAGGTTGTAGGCCTGATCACCGGCGATGATGAGACTGCCTGTAGGGAGGAGTTCAGATTGATGGGGCTGAAGTGGAGTGGGTCGAGAGCTTCAAGTTCCTCTGTGCCAACTTCACTAAGGATCTATCATGGTCCAACCACACCAACACAGTCGTAAAGAGGGCACGACAACACCTCTTCCCCCTCAGGAGACTGAAAAGATTTGGCATGGGTCCTCAGATCCTCAAAAGGTTCTACAGCTGCACCATCGAGAGCATCCTGACTGGTTGCATCACTGCCTGGTATGGCATCTGCCTGGCCTGGCAACTGTCTGGCCTCTGACCACAAGGCACCACAGAAGGTAATGTGAACGACCCAGTACATCACTGGGGCCAAGCTTCCTGCCATCCAGGACCTCTACACCAGGCGGTGTCAGGGGAAGGTCCTACAAATTGTCAAAGACTCCAGTCATAGACATAGACTGTTCTCTCTGCTACAGCATGGAAAGCTGTACTGATACACCAAGTCTAGAACCAATAGGACCCTGAACAGCTTCTATCACTAAGCCATCGGACTGATAAATAGTTAGTTAAATAGTTAACCAATAGTTATCAGGACCCTGAACAGCTTCTAGCGCTAAGCCATGAGATTGATAAATAGTTAGTTAAATAGTTAACAAACAGTTACCAGGACCCTGAACAGCTTCTATCACTAAGCCATCAGTCTGATAAATAGTTAGTTAAATAGTTCACCAAATAGGTGGCAGGGTAGCCTAGTGGTTAGACCATTGGACTAGTAACCAGAATGTTGCAAGTTCAAACCCCCAAGCTGACAAGGTACAAATCTGTCCTTCTGCCCCTGAACAGGCAGTTAACCCACTGTTCCTAGGCTGTCATTGAAAATAAGAATTTGTTCTTAATAACTGACTTGCCTGGTTAAATGACTCATAAAACACATTGCTCTACTGTTTATAATCTCTCTCTTTACTCCTCGTTATATGTACAAATACCTCATGACCCTGAACATCAACTTGGTACTGGTACCTCGTATACACTGAGTGTAAAAAAATGAGACACACTTTCCTAATATTGAGTTGCACCCCCCTTTTGATCAAATCCTCGGGCATGGACTCCACAAGGTGTCAAAAGTGTTCCCCAGGAATGCAGGCCGATGTTGACTCCAATGCTCCCCACAGTTGTGTCAAGTTGGCTGCATGTCACACAGGAAACTTTTGAGCGTGAAAACCCAGCAGCGCTGTAGTTCTTCACACACTCAAACAGGTCAGTGTAGATGACCCTGACCCTGACACCTGCTACCATGTCCTGTTCAAAGACACTTCAATCTTTTGTCTCGCCCGTTCACCCTCTGAATGGCACACAATCCATGTCTCAATGGTCTCAAGGCTTAACAATCTTTATTTTACCTGTCTCTTCCCCTTCATCTACACTGACTGAAGTGGATTTAACAGTTGACATCAATTATGGATCATAGCTTCACCTGGATTCACCTGGTCAGTGTATGTCCTGGAAAAAGCAGGTATTTTCTACACTCAGTGTATATAGCCAAGTTATCCTTACGAATTATGTATCTATTATTATTTGTATTATTTTGTGTTATTACTTTTCTATTGTTTCTCTATTTTCTTTCTCTCTGCATTGCTGGGAAGGCCCCGTAAGTAAGCATTTCACTGTTATTCCACGCCTGTTTACGAAGCATGTGACAAACAGCATTTTTCTTTTGATTTGGATATGATACAGAAGATACCACAGACCTGCTGGACTGCTGAGGGAAGCCAGCAGGTGCAAATGGATCTCTAATGCAGAGTGGTGAGTGAGAACATGGCTTTGCTTTGCCTGACAGACAGGAAGGATTAGCAGCTTGATCAGTGGGTTGAAGTGAGGGAAGTATGATGTCAACAATCCTCCTGCTAAAAGACCAAGTGAGAGACTGCAGTGACTGAAGACTGAAGTTAATCAAAACTAGTTCCTATAGCAACATCTGTTCCCATCTCTAATCAGTCATTCTGATTGTTCCATACCGAATGAATGGTGAGACAAATTGACATCAAAACAAATGAAGAATTAAACATGTTCTCTCTCTTATTTTCGTTGTAATTTAGGCATATACCATGGGGTATTCAGCATTGAGTGGATCTGCGGGTATCCATATTTTCCTCAAAACATAACAGCCGTTGCCCAAAGTGAGATGTTTGTTCTCTTATCATGTAGTGGCTACAAACAATGAATCTGCCGGAAGATGGCAAGGCAAAATTAAGATATATTCTCTTTTCTCTGTTATTTGGTCTCTTTTAAAACCAGAAGATAAAGTTGTAAAGAGAACAGATGTTGCCTCCCATTTGTTATTTACCTTCTCCCAGATCAGTTGTTCCTGTCCATCATAGCAGCTTGAATTGAGATACTCTGTCTGAATCCCAAATAGCACCCTACACCCCATTGGCCCAGGTCAAAAGTAGTGTACTACAGTCCTATTGGCCCAGGTCAAAAGTAGTGTACTACAGTCCTATTGGCCCAGGTCAAAAGTAGTGTACTACAGTCCTATTGGCCCAGGTCAAAAGTAGTGTACTACAGTCCTATTGGCCCAGGTCAAAAGTAGTGTACTACAGTCCTATTGGCCCAGGTCAAAAGTAGTGTACTACACCCCATTGGCCCAGGTCAAAAGTAGTGTACTACAGTCCTATTGGCCCAGGTCAAAAGTAGTGTACTACAGTCCTATTGGCCCAGGTCAAAAGTAGTGTACTACAGTCCTATTGGCCCAGGTCAAAAGTAGTGTACTACAGTCCTATTGGCCCAGGTCAAAAGTAGTGTACTACAGTCCTATTGGCCCAGGTCAAAAGTAGTGTACTACAGTCCTATTGGCCCAGGTCAAAAGTAGTGTACTACACCCCATTGGCCCAGGTCAAAAGTAGTGTACTACAGTCCTATTGGCCCAGGTCAAAAGTAGTGTACTACAGTCCTATTGGCCCAGGTCAAAAGTAGTGTACTACACCCCATTGGCCCAGGTCAAAAGTAGTGTACTACAGTCCTATTGGCCCAGGTCAAAAGTAGTGTACTACAGTCCTATTGGCCCAGGTCAAAAGTAGTGTACTACAGTCCTATTGGCCCAGGTCAAAAGTAGTGTACTATAATAGGGAATACGGTGCCACTTGGGATGTACTCTGAATATATTTCACTGGTGTAAAAAATGGGAATGGCCAATGGCTGTTTTCAAGACATGGGTATGTGCCGCTCCTTTCACTACATTATCAACCTCTTATATCGTACAGCACGGTAGGACATGTCAGATGCGAAGATCGTTATTGGAATTCATGTGTAAAAAAAACACAAGCACAAAACTACTGTAACCCTTTTCTTCTATCTTTCTTTCTGTCTTTCTTCCTTTCTTTCTGTCTTTCTTTCTTTCTTTCTTTCTTTCTTTCTTTCTTTCTTTCTTTCTCTCTTTCTTTCTTTCTTTCTTTCTTTCTTCCTTGACTATACTTTGTCTTTCCCCTACAATAAAGTGGTCCAAAATAGCTCAGTCAAAGCCCATCAAAGATGTGTCAGGGATTTGCCAGGGATATAGTTCCTAAGAGGGCCATGAGTGATTATTCCACTCCTTTTAAGCAGCCTTTTTTCCTAATGATTTTCCTAAGGACAAACATGGTCAAATCCAACATAGCAATTGATTCCCCACCTTGATTTGGGCTATTGGTTTGTATCTAGCTATATCCCCCTTGGTGACTGCTCCGCTGGCAACGTAGGCGTCTCTCTCTGTTGATCCAAGCGCTCACCCCTCGAGGTCAGTCTCACAGAATATACCACTCTCTATAACCTCATTCACTCGCTTTCTCTTTCTCTCTCTCTCTCTCTCTCTTTCTCCAGATGAAAGGAATAGTTAGCCCATTCACATAAAGCATGTATAAAAGTATTATTGTGAAAGGGACAGGTAATGGCAGTGTGGGTTGTGTGGGTTGTGTGGGTTGTGTGGGTTGTGTTGATGTGCCACTGAAGGTCATTTCTACAGGTCATAATCACCAGAGGAGGTCAGGTCTCTCCAATGAAATGGCCTCCTATCAATCAGTTTCTAATAACAATATACACAGCGATCAGGCTCATTCCACCTGGCTAATACCTTTGCATTAGATTAGTAATGTCTCATGTAACCAGATAGCAGTCATGAGAGGCATTAATGTTGAATGATTTGTGTATAATTCTCTTCATGCCTATATTTAAATATTGACAAGACTGTTTGTATGTTATTCTCCAAGAAGAGCATTGACTCTTCCCAACGATCTGTTCTTATCAATGGGGAGAAACGGAAAGTTGTATCTCGCCATCATTTTGGACTCCAACTTGACATTCAAGAAACAGGTGAAGAAGGTGGTTAACACACTGTCAAATTTGGGCTATCCGACTGTAGGTTTATGTTACCTTATCTTCTTATGGAGACCGCCAGACTATATACTGACCAAAAAATATAAATGCACATGCAACCATTTCTAAGATTTGACTGAGTTTCAGTTCATATAAATATATCAGTCATAAATAAATTCATTAGGTACTAATCTCTGGATATCACAAGACTGGGCAGGGGTGCTGCCATGGGTGGGCCTGGGAGGGCACAGGTACACCCACTAGGGAGCCAGGTCCACCCACTGGGGAGCCAGGTACACTCACTAGGGAGCCAGGTCCACCCACTGGGGAGCCAGGTACACTCACTAGGGAGCCAGGTACACCCACTAGGGAGCCAGGTCCACTCACTAGGGAGCCAGGTCCACCCACTGGGGAGCCAGGTCCACTCACTAGGGAGCCAGGTCCACCCACTAGGGAGCCAGGTCCACCCACTAGGGAGCCAGGTCCACCCACTAGGGAGCCAGGTCCACCCACTAGGGAGCCAGGTCCACTCACTAGGGAGCCAGGTCCACCCACTAGGGAGCCAGGTCCACCCACTAGGGAGCCAGGTCCACTCACTAGGGAGCCAGGTCCACCCACTAGGGAGCCAGGTCCACCCACTAGGGAGCCAGGTCCACCCACTAGGGAGCCAGGTCCACCCACTAGGGAGCCAGGTCCACTCACTAGGGAGGAAAATGGCAGAGAAAAACTGTTTTATTTTATATTCCATGTCAACCTTCTCCTCGAAATAGACACGAACAATACAACAATGTGGAGTAACCAATAGCAACGCATTATGACATGAGGAAGACAGTATTCTCATGTAGTACTCAAGTATTTCTCATGTAGTACATACTGTACAAGGTCCTTTCCACAGGGGGGTACTCAGAGTCTCTCTTCAGTATATAGAAATGCTGCCATGGGCTGAATGTAAGCTGTTCATCCTATTACTCTGTTTGACCGAGTAGTTGAGGAAAATGCCCTTGCTCTGTCATTCTGTACCTGAGAAGGACAGACACACACACACACACACACACACACACACACACACACACACACACACACACACACACACACACACACACACACACACACACACACACACACACACACACACACACACACACTAACCTTTAACTTGACAATATGAACACTGTAAAATTGAGTGCCAAGCATTGTGTAATTACTTACTTGTAACCTTTAATTAAAGCAAAAGCAAGCAGGTGTATATTTGTTGGCTGTTGTGGCCAAATGATTTACAGGAGTGAATACAACAACCTTTCTTACTACTTGTTCCTGATATATCACAAGTCAAACCTGTCAATCCAGTGTTCTTGTATTTAATTTGATGAGGACAGAGACAGCATTTTAAATATAACCTGAAATCTAACCCATAACCTGAAATCTGCATTGATATTACTAGTACAATGTCATTACTCCCGAATACAAAAATGAGCAACAAATCAAATGGCTACCCAGGCTATTCCCCCCTTTTACACTGCTGCTACTCTCTGTTGTTATCATCTATGCGTAGTCACTCTACCTATATATTACCTCAACTAACTGGATCCTCCGCACATTGACTCTGTACTGATACCCCCCTGTATATAGTCTCGCTATTGTTATTTTACAGCTGCTCTTTAATTAATAGTTACTTTTAATTCTTATTCTTATCCATATTCTTAAACTGTATTGTTGGTTAGGGGCTCACTGTTAGGGGCTCACTGTTGGGGGCTCACTGTTAGGGGCTCACTGTTAGGGGCTCACTGTTAGGGGCTCACTGGTTAAGCATTTCACTGTAAGGCTGTTGTATTCGGCGCATGTGACTAATACAATTTGATTTGACATCCATAGATGACCAGCCTGGTCAAACAATAATCACAGTAGTTGTAGAGGGTGCAACAGGTCAGTACATCAGGAGTAAATGTCACTTGGCTTTTCATAGCCGGGCATTCAGAGGACTGGGGACAACCAAGGAGTCATCAGGCCAGGTAGTCCTGAGGCATGGTCCATAGAGGGAGCATACTTAAATTTACACCAGGTAAGACAGGAGAATTACACCAGATATAACAGGCTGACTCTAGCCCCCCGGCACATAGACTATTGCAGCATAGATACTGGAGGCTGAGACAGAGGGGGTCAGGAGACACTGTGGCCCCGTCCAACGATACCCCCAGACAGGGCCAACAAGGCAGGATATAACCCCACCCACTTTGCCAAAGCACAGCCCCCACACCACTAGAGGGATATCAGCAGACTACCAACCTACTACCCTGAGACAATGCTGGGCATTGCTTGTCAGCGTTAGACATAATACGGAAACGAACAAAGCAAGAGAAAACAATATACATTCAGCCGTCCATTAATGAGTGTGTGTGTGTTCTGCGGGGTTAAAGCTACGAACCCATAGTCTTGGCTCTCTCATCCCTTCCAGGCTTTTGGTAGCACGCCCTGTTCAATTCTGCTTTCATTTAACCACAATCTCCAAGTTCTTATGAAGCCACCCGCATTAGTTGCGCGCACACACGCACACGCACACACACACACACACACACACACACACACACACACACACACACACACACACACACACACACACACACACACACACAGAGGAACAAGGAACAGCGTATTGCGTACTTACAAACCAAAAAAGGACCTTGCTGCAGCTGTGATGCAGCTGTCCCTATAGAAACAGAACCCTGAATATGTTGTGTTTATTCATCTTTAATAATGTCATAAAAGGGCTCTTGAAATTACATTTTTATAGACGGGCCCTGACTGCAGATAACACATAACATTTGAAGTATGATGACAACCATCTAAAGTATGATGACAACCATCTAAAGTATGACGCACACACACGCACACAAGCACACACATACGCATTATAGCAAAGCACAAAAGTGGACGAGTGGGCTGATGGGAAAAGTTTTGTATGATTATTTTAAGATTTTATGGTATTGACTTTGTGTCTCTGATGACAAGAAGCAGAGAAGTAGAACGATTTCACACTACAGTCTTACGTGTTTTTCATACATCTGACGGTAAAGATAAATATATTTCCAAATACTGCACTTTGTTCAATTAGTCATAAAATGGTTGAACTTCAAGCCGTGACATTTAGGCCCAGCCAGACTGCATAACATAACCCTTTAGAATACTTTAGTGGGTAGACAGCAATCCATATCTTCATTATCTCCATGCAACTATTATTTCAGCTAGCTTTTCAAGGACACACTAAATGGACCATGGACGGACAAAGTACACATCAGACGTTTTCTCCTGAAAGATGGACTATCAAAAACGCTCACTTTCTGTTTCCTGATTATTCATTCATCCTCCTGAGTGAAGGACAGAGAAGCAGGGGAAATAGAAGAGAGGGACAGAGGGAGAGAAAATAATGACCCATTATTCAAACGTTTGTTTGATGCACACAGACCCTCTCTCTATCTTTCGCCCTATCCTCCCCCTCTCTATCTCCCCCTCTCTCCCCACAGGATTTGGCTGGGATTTTTGGGGATATTTGCGAGCAACACATGCTTGATTTTGCTGCGGCAATCTGACATTTGACAATATGCAATGATTTTGTCCATAATATGAAGGGAATTGTTGATTTTGCAACTGCGGAATCCTGGAGGGACTTCCACTTTGACCTCAGATGCCAAGCAGCAGCAGATGCAACAGCTTCGTCAGTGATACCACCTCCCTGTAAAAAAGTCATTATTTTTTTCCAATGCAGATTCTCCATAAGCTCTGTCCCTTTCTCTCTCCCATTTTCATTAGTGTCACTCTTTATAATAAAACACGAATGGCAATGGTTGGGAATTTAATTTCAAAACAACAGGACCATAATAAAAATCTTACTTCGAAAGCTAACATTCTCAAAATTAGTTTCCTTTTTATAATTGGTTATGGGAGTAAAATCAGAAAAAATCTCTCCCCCCTCTCGCTCTCTCTCTCTCTCTCCCCCTCTCGCTCTCTCTCTCTCTCTCCCCCTCTCCCCTCTCTCTCTCTCTCTCTCTCTCTCTCTCCCCCTCTCGCTCTCTCTCTCTCTCACGTTTGATAGCAGAATGGAAGGAAGTGGGGTTGTATTCGATCGCCTACAAATTCTCAGAAAGCTGCCCCCTCTGGCCCCTTTTTCTCTGTCTCCTCTTCATGCAAATCACGGGGATCTGGGCCTGTTCCCGAGAAAGCAGTATATCATTTGCGTCGGCTCGTCAGACTTGTTAAAGGAAAAAAAAGGATTCTGCTTGTCCATGGTGAGTAATCACATTCCTGATGTCCGGAAGTTATTTTATATGGATAAAACCATATACATTCCCATTAAGTCCTCTGAATCTCTGTGCTCTCTGAGTGTCGCCAGGGGATAGTGCAGTAGATTTTGGAGGGAGGGTTATTGGGCTATAACACAATGCATTCTGGGATTGGTTCTCATGATGTGGCGATAGATGAGAGAAAACGCTGTAATGCTTTCTTAGGCTGCTCCTTAATTGCCTACCCAATAGGAATAGGATGCTGTTTGAGTCGTAGTCAGAGGATCTGAACAGCTTTCTTAATGCCAGATGTAATACCACAGCAGACACCTAGGATGTAATCAACACAATCTTACTTACACAAGCAAAGGGTTACAGAACCAACTCATCTTTTCATCATGTTTATTATTTATTTACTAAAATAGGCCTCCGACATCATGACTTGACCGCCCTCAAATGAGACAGCTTTTGTGCCAAACTCCGTGAGACTGGGAGAGTCATTTTCTGCCCACGTCTATGTGATTTACATCCTATGGACAGAATCACTATGTGAGAGTGAAAGCCCAGCCAGGCATGAGTAGGGCTGTTGTCTTGTCATCACGTCCACTCACACAGTGACATACTGCTGAATCCTAGCCCTCCACATTTCCTCTTGGTTTTCTGTTTGCCTGCCAGACCTGGGTTCAAATACTATTAGAAAGATTTTTAATAGTATTTGAACCCAGGTCTGGAGTCTGACCTCCGACATGTTATTAGTTTGCAATGAAGACTGAAAATGCAGCCTATCTACAGTATCTAACAGCTGCTGTCAACATAAAGAATCTCTGTCCTATCAATGAAGTGATTTTCTCCCATCATCTTTCTCCCATCATCTTTCTCCCATCACCTTTCTCCCATCACCTTTCTCCCATCACCTTTCTCCCATCACCTTTCTCCCATCACCTTTCTCCCATCACCTTTCTCCCATCACCTTATCATTTTGCCAATGCAAATATGTACTCACCCCCACAGAGAAAACTTTAATTTACTGGCATGTGAGAAAATGGAGCCAGAAGAACTGTTTGTGCAGTTATCAGTTCTAACAGTCTTTCCTAATCCTCTCCCAGTCAATCTCCAGCTTTTATATGTGATTGAAGTAACAGATCACAACAGAAACAAAGTTAAACGTTTTGTAACATTTCCAAACTTCAGTCTAAATCAATAAGAATGTTGAACCTCAAATAAACACGCAACTATAATCACAGTAACAACCATGCTGAGGCAAGTCAAAATCACGGCTTGTGCAGCTCGTTCACACGGACATAAATCCGATTTGTGATTTGTAGATATGTTTCATCTTGCGGTTTGTAATTGTTGTAGTTTTCTGACTTTACTGATTTGACAACTATGGTAATATATCAAATTCATGTGAACAACTCCTCTCTCTTTCCCCCCTTCTCTCTCTCTCTCTCTCTCTCTCTCTCTCTCTCTCTCCCCTTCTCTCTCTCTCTCTCTCTCTCTCTCTCTCTCCCTTCTCTCTCTCTCTCTCTCTCTCTCTCTCTCTCTCCCTTCTCTCTCTCTCTCTCTCTCTCTCTCTCTCTCTCTCTCCCCTTCTCTCTCTCTTCTCTCTCTCTCTCTCTCTCTCTCTCTCTCCCCTTCTCTCTCTCTCTCTCTCTCTCTCTCTCTCTCTCTCCCCTTCTCTCTCTCTCTCTCTCTCTCTCCTTCTCTCTCTCTCTCTCTCTCCCCCCCTCTCTCTCAAACAATGGTGTTTGTTCTTTACTGGTTGCCCTTTTCTCGTGGCAACAGGTCACAAATCTTGCTGATGTGATGCACATTGTGAAATTTCACCCAGTAGATATGGGAGTTTATCAAAATTGGATTTGTTTTCAAGTTCTTTGTGGATCTGTGTAATCTGAGGGAAATATGTCTCTCTAATATGGTCATACATTGGGCAGGAGGTTAGGAAGTGCAGCTCAGTTTCCACCTCATTTTGTGGGCAGTGTCTGCCAGCGTGGGCCATGTCTGCCTACGGCGGCCTTTCTCAATAGCAAGGCTATGCTCACTGAGTCTGTACATAGTCAAAGCTTTCCTTATTCAGTCAGTCACAGTGGTCAGGTTTTCTGCCACTGTGTACTCTCTGTTTAGGGCCAAATAACATTCTAGTTTGCTCTTTTTTTTGTTGTTAATTCTTTCCAATGTGTCAAGTAATTATCTTTTTGTTTTCTCATGATTTGGTTGGGTCTAATTGTGCTGCTGTCCTGGGGCTCTGTAGGGTGTGTTTGTGTTTGTGAACAGAACCCCAGGACCAGCTTGCTTAGGGGACTCTTCTCCAGGTTCATCTCTCAGTAGGTGATGGCTTTGTTATGGAAGGTTTGGGAATCGCTTCCTTTTAGGTGGTTCTTCTCTTCCTCTCTCTCTCTCTCTCTCTCTCAACCTCTAAGGGTGGAAGTGAATATATGCAATTAGATTTACATTTAAAGTGGAGGAGTGTGGAGACATGTCTGCAGTGAAATAGATGCTTTGCAGGATTCACAGCAACTTTTGAATCCCACCAGAGAGAAACATGACAGGTATATGCACTCTAAAGCACTTTAAGGAATCCATTCCAATCTGGTAATATAATAAATTGTTACTAAAGAAATATGGATTTGTAGTAAATAGGTAGATAGTTAGATAGGTAAATAGGTAGATAGTTAGATAGGTAAATAGGTAGATAGTTAAATAGGTAAATAGGTAAATAGGTAGATAGTTAGATAGGTAAATAGGTAAATAGGTAGATAGTTAGATAGGCAAATAGGTAGATAGTTAGATAGGGAAATATGTAAATAGGTAGATAGTTAGATAGGGAAATAGGTAAATAGGTAGATAGGTAAATAGGTAGATAGTTAGATAGGTAAATAGGTAGATAGTTAAATAGGTAAATAGGTAAATAGGTAGATAGTTAGATAGGGAAATAGGTAAATAGGTAGATAGGTAAATAGGTAGATAGTTAGATAGGTAAATAGGTAGATAGTTAAATAGGTAAATAGGTAAATAGGTAGATAGTTAGATAGGTAAATAGGTAAATAGGTAGATAGTTAGATAGGCAAATAGGTAGATAGTTAGATAGGGAAATATGTAAATAGGTAGATAGGTAAATAGGTAGATAGTTAGATAGGTAAATAGGTAGATAGTTAGATAGGTAAATAGGTAGATAGTTAGATAGGTAAATAGGTAAATAGGTAGATAGTTAGATAGGTAAATAGGTAGATAGTTAGATAGGGAAATAGGTAAATAGGTAGATAGGTAAATAGGTAGATAGTTAGATAGGTAAATAGGTAGATAGTTAGATAGGTAAATAGGTAAATAGGTAGATAGTTAGATAGGTAAATAGGTAAATAGGTAGATAGTTAGATAGGTAAATAGGTAGATAGTTAGATAGGGAAATAGGTAAATAGGTAGATAGGTAAATAGGTAGATAGTTAGATAGGTAAATAGGTAAATAGGTAGATAGGTAAATAGGTAGATAGTTAGATAGGGAAATAGGTAAATAGGTAGATAGGTAAATAGGTAGATAGTTAGATAGGTAAATAGGTAGCTAATCTATTTAGAAGCAGAAAAACAAGCAACAAATGCGCTGTTGAGGTAAAAGTATGGTCAAACCATTTATAAGGTTTGGATAAGGCAAGGAGAGTAAATACAATTCTCACAATCTTTCCACTACCACTTCCTCCTCTTTGACCTCTCATTGTTTCCTTCAATCTCAGTGGATATGAAGTTTTCTATTCTTCACCTGCCCCTGGGCCTTGTACACACTCCTGCCATATTTCAACTAAAGCGGTATTGAAAATTGCAAGATTGTCCCCTCTCCTATTTCTGAGGCATTGATCAGATTTTTTGTCTTTAATTAAAGGGGAAGTTCACCCCAAAAGCCCTTTATAACACTTGCCTGGCTGTTTGTCAGTACCCCAGTTTAATGTAAAAAGTATTAAAAAAACAAAGTCCTACTTCATGCTAGTGCAAAGTCTTCCATATAGTCCG
This sequence comes from Oncorhynchus tshawytscha, assembly GCF_018296145.1. NCBI lineage: Eukaryota > Metazoa > Chordata > Actinopteri > Salmoniformes > Salmonidae > Oncorhynchus > Oncorhynchus tshawytscha. Next base: position 11,540,484 of record NC_056440.1, on the reverse strand, counting down.
TAATCCATCAGATAATCTTCTAATCCGTAATCCATCAGATAATCTTTTAGTCCGTAATCCATCAGATAATCTTCTAATCCGTAATCCGTCAGATAATCTTCTAATCCGTAATCCATCAGATAATCTTCTAGTCCGTAATCCATCAGATAATCTTCTAGTCCATAATCCATCAGATAATCGTCTAATCCGTAATCCATCAGATAATTTTCTAGTCCGTAATCCATCAGATAATATTCTAGTCCGTAATCCATCAGATAATCTTCTAGTCCGTAATCCATCAGATAATCTTCTAGTCCGTAATCCATCAAATAATCTACTAGTCCGTAATCCATCAGATAATCTTCTAGTCCGTAATCCATCAGATAATCTTCTAGTCTGTAATCCATCAGATAATCTTCTAATCCGTAATCCATCAGATAATCTTCTAGTCCGTAATCCATCAGATAATCTTCTAATCCGTAATCCATCAGATAATCTTCTAGTCCGCAATCCATCAGATAATCTTCTAGTCCGTAATCCATCAGATACTCTTCTAGTCCGTAAACCATCAGATAATCTTCTAATCCGTAATCCATCAGATACTCTTCTAATCCGTAATCCATCAGATAATCTTCTAATCCGTAATCCATCAGATAATCTTCTATTCCGTAATCCATCAGATAATCTTCTAGTCCGTAATCCAGCAGATACTATTCTAGTCCGTAATCCATCAGATAATCTTCTAGTCCGTAATCCAGCAGATACTCATCTTGTCAGTAATCCAGCAGATACTCATCTTGTCAGTAATCTAGCAGATACTCTTCTAGTCAGTAATCTAGCAGATACTCTTCTAATCCGTAATCCATCAGATACTCTTCTAGTCCGTAATCCAGCAGATACTCTTCTAGTCCGTAATCCGTAATACTCTTCTTCGTGGTTCTAAAATGGATAATTACGGGAGGCAGGATGAAGGAGTGTTCAGTGTTCAAGAAAGGAAATCAGAAAGGAAATCAAAACGAAAGTAAGAAAACAAGGATCAAATAAAATCAAAGTTTATTTGTCACGTGCACCGAATGAAATGCTTACATACAGGCTCTAACCAATAGTGCAAAAAAGGTATTAGATATGGTTAAAGTGACTATGCATATATGATGAACAGAGAGTAGCAGTAGCGTAAAAGAGGGGTTGGCGGGTGGTGGGTGGCGGGACACAAAATCCTGGACGGCAGGCAGTATACCCCTGGTGATGCGTTGGGCAGACCGCACCACCCTCTGGAGAGTCCTGTGGTTGCGGGCAGTGCAGTTTCCATAGCAAGCACTGATACATTCCGACAGGATGTTCTCAAAAAGTTGCTGAGGGTCTTAGGGGCCAAGCCAGATTTATTCAGCCTCCTGAGGTTGAAGAGACGCTGTTGCTCCTTCTTCACCACACTGTCTGTGTGGTTGGACCATTTCAGATCGTCAGTGATGTGTACGCAGAGGAACTTGAAGCTTTTCACGTTCTCCAATGCGGTCCAGTCGATGTGGATAGAGACGTGCTCTTTCTGCGGTTTCCTGAAGACCCCGATCAGCTCCTTCATTTTGTTGAGAGGTTATTTTCATGGCACCACTCTGCTAGGACCCTCACCTCCTCCCTGTAGGCTGTCTCGTCATTGTTGGTAATCAGGCCTACAACTGATGTGTCATCTGCAAACTCGATGATTGAGTTCAGGCATGCATGGCCACGCAGTCATGGGTGAACAGGGAGTACAGGAGTACAGCTGAGCATGCATACTTGTGGGGCCCCTGTGTTGAGGATCAGCGAAGTGAAGGTGTTGTTTCCTACCTTCACCAGCTGGGGGTGGCCCGTCAGGAAGTCCAGGACCCAGTTGCACAGGGCGGAGTTCAGACCCAGGGCTCTGAGCTTAATGATGAGCTTGGAGGGTACTATGGTGTTGAAGGCTGAGCTATAGTCAATGAACAGCATTCTTACATAGGTATTGCTCTTGTCCAGATGGGATAGGGCAGTGTGCAGTTGATGGCTATTGCATCGTCTGTGGACCTATTGGGCGGATATGCAACTTGAAGTGGCTCTAGGGTGTCAGGTTAGGTAGAGGTGATATGATCCTTAACTAGCCTCTCAAAGCACTTCATGATGACGGAAGTAAGTGCTACGAGACGATAGTCATTTAGTTTAGTTACCTTTGCTTTCTAGGGTACAGGAACAATGGTGGTCATCTTGAAGCAAGTGGGGACAGCAGACTGGTATAGGGAGATTGAATATGTTCGTAAACACACCAGCTAGCTGGTCTGCACCATGCTCTCAAGATGCGGCTAGGGATGCCGTCTGGGCCGGCAGACTTGCGAGGGTTAACACGCTTAAATGTCTTATTCACGTCAGTCAAGGAGATCGAGAGCCCACAGTCCTTGAGAGCGGGCCGTGTCGGTGGCACTGTGTTATCCTCAGAGCAGGTGAAAAGGGTGTTTATCTTGTCCGGGAGCAAGACATCGACTTGGCTGGTTTTCCCTTTGTAATCCGTGATTGTCTGTAGACCCTACCAAATACACTACTGTTCAAAAGTTTGGGGTCACTTAGAAATGTCCTTGTCTTTTAAAGAAAAGCATATTTTTTGTCCATTACAATAACATACATTTTATACAGTGTAGACATTGTTAATGTTGTAAATCACTATTGTAGCTGGAAACGACTGATGTTTAATGGAATATCTACATAGGCGCATAGAGGCCCATTATCAGCAACCATCACTCCTGTGTGCCAATGGCACGTTGTGTTAGCTAATCCAAGTTTATAATTTAAAAGGCTTCCTGATCATTAGAAAACCAATTAAAGAAATTAAACTGGCCTTCATAGTCTAGTTGAGTATCTGGAGCATTAGCATTTGTGGGTTCGATTACAGCCTCAAAATGTCCAGAAACAAAGACCTTTCTTCTGAATCTCATCAGTCTATTCTGTTGTGAGAAATGAAGGCTATTCCATGCTAGAAATTGCCAAGAAACTGAAGATCTCGTACAACGCTGTGTACTAATCCCTTCACAGAACAGCGCAAACTGGCTCTAACCAGAATAGAAAGAGGAGTGGGAGGCCCCGGTGCACAACTGAGCAAGAGGACAAGAACATTAGTGTCTGGTTTGAGAAACAGACTGGCAGCTTCATTAAATAGTACCCGTAAAACACCAGTCTCAATGTCAACAGTGAAGAGGCTGTTGATGTTGATCAATTTGCCTTTTAAATTTGTCTTCAAAATTATACACTTGGATTAGCTAACACAACGTGCCATTGGAACACAGGAGTGATGGTTGCTGATAATGGGCCTCTGTACGCCTATGTAGATATTCCATAAAAAAATCAGCCGTTTCCAGCTACAATAGTCATTTACAACATTAACATTGTCTACACTGTATTTCTGATAAATTTGATGTTATTTTAAATGGACAAAAAACATAGTTTTTCTTTAAAAAACAAGGACATTTTTGAACGGTTGTGTAAGTCTCGTGTCTGAGCTTATGGTGTCGATACGATGCCTGAAGTCATTGATCAGCTGCGGTTCACCGTGTCCAGTGATCACTTTGTGGCCGGGATCTATTCCCACCGTCGTTCCATCATAGACGGGAAAGCTCCAATCATTCAAGCTATGCTTCTAGATAGCTAAGTTGCTAACACCTGTAGTTGGTCACCACAAAGTAATTAAAACCTTATTTGTTTTCCGTTCCCTGAACTAATTTGTGGCGTTTTTAACTTAACTACTACTGTAACGGCTGTCCTACTGACTGTTTCATTTATTTAGCTTGTGATGCAATTCCCCTTTTCATTAGAACGTTACTGATAAGAAGTAGTATATTATTTTCTACTTGGCATCACAGTTTTTTGTAGTGCTATTGCTTGCATAAAATGACTTGCCCTAGTTAAGGTCCATTAGTAGGACACAGCCCTAGTCAGAACCATACTGATTAATATATGTCTCTGGCCCTAGCTGGTGCAGGAGTTGTCATGACAACAAACCAGCCAAACTTTACATTATTTACATTAAAACATTTAGAAAATCAGCTCCTGCCCTGAATTGACATGTAATGACCGACTCTCTGTTTTTTACCAGCCAACATCACCAATCACTCTTTCTGTTTCTACCTGCCTGGGAGGGAATGGAAGAAGGAGAGGGGTGGTAGAACACCTGAGGATAGGACAATGAACCAGACTGTCTTGGATTTGATATTTGTTCAATGTCTCACATCTTCCATCCTTTTCTCTTTTTTTTTTTTTTGTTGTTGTATTTTTATGTTGTTGAATTTGACCCTTTTTTCTCCCCAATTTCTTGGTATCCAATTGTTTAGTAGCTACTGTCTTGTCTCATCGCTACAACTCCCGTACGGCTCGGGAGAGACGAAGGTTGAAAGTCATGTGTCCTCCGATACACAACCCAACCAAGCCACACTGCTTCTTATAACACAGCGCCATCCAACCCTGAAACCAGCCGCACCAATGTGTCGGAGCAAACACCGTGCATCTGGCAACCTTGGTTAGCGTGCACTGCGCCCGGCCCGCCACAGGAGTCGCTGGTGCGCGATGAGACTAGGATTTCCCTACCGGCCAAACCCTCCCTAACCCGTACGACGCTAGGCCAATTGTGCGTCGCCCCACGGACCTCCCGGTCGCGGCCGGTTACGACAGAGCCTGGGCGCGAACCCAGAGACCACCCGGGAGGCCCTCCTTTTCTCACCCTTTTAAAAGAAGGGGACTCAATGATCCTCGACTCATGCCTCTTCCAATACATTTTCAGGAGGATGAAAATACTCAATTTTTAAATGTTTTGTTTTGTTATTCTGTTACACATCTTTCTGTAGATCCAGAAGCTATTTGGAATATTCCAAACAGGCCAAGGAGTGTCTGAACAGAAGACATTCAAATTTAGAACCTGATTTATTCAAACTTGATTAGTCAAGCAGGCTGTTAAGCTGCGGGACAGATAAACAGGTCATACACAAAGAACCAGACATCAAAATAGACACACCAGACCTACTTCCCAACATCGCCCTGGTGTACCCCAGACCTACCTCCCAACATCACCTGGTGGAAACTAGACCTATCTCCCAAAATCACCCTGGTGGAAACCAGACCTACCTCCCAACATCACCCTGGTGGAAACCAGACCTACCTCCCAACATCACCCTGGTGGAAACCAGACCTACCTCCCAACATCACCCTGGTGGAAACCAGACCTACCTCCCAACATCACCCTGGTGTACCCCAGACGTACCTCCCAACATCACCCTGGTGGACACCAGACCTACCTCCCAACATCACCCTGGTGAACACCAGACCTACCTCCCAACATCACCCTGTTGAACACCAGATCTACCTCCCAACATCACCCTGGTGGACACCAGACCTACCTCCCAACATCACCCTGGTGGAAACCAGACCTACCTCCCAACATCACCCTGGTGTACCCCAGACCTACCTCCCAACATCACCCTGGTGGACACCAGACCTACCTCCCAACATCACCCCGGTGGACACCAGACCTACCTCATAACATCACCCTGGTGGACACCAGACCTACCTCCTAACATCACCCCAGTGGACACCAGACCAACCTCATAACATCACCCTGGTGGAAACCAGACGTACCTCCCAACATCACCCTGGTGGAAACCAGACGTACCTCCCAACATCACCCTGTTGAACACCAGACCTACCTCCCAACATCACCCTGGTGTACCCCAGACGTACCTCCCAACAGCACCATGTCGTTCCCAGTTGGTCCTGGGCATTGTAAATAAAGTCTCCCACACACCAAGATTGATGAGAGATGAGATATCGGAGTGTTTAGTTACACACATGGCATCTTCTGCTGCATCGTCAGTCTGATGTTCTACCTCCTCCATTATCAGAATATGCTGGTCCCACAGCCAAGACATTCACTGTATGTTGGAAGAGGTAGGCATCTCCCACAACTGCACCACCAGTTACCGTGTGTTCTGGGAAGAGCCTGTGTTTTCCTTGACATCTGCTCGCTCCTGTTTCTCGCTAACTCATTTATCTCGGTCCGTCTCAAACCGATATGCCTCAAGAGTACCATTCTGAAAATAAGGCTCGTCTCCAATTTCTTCTTTGTTCTCGATCTGACGTTCTTTACTCTAATTCAATTTGATGAAGTCAGCAAATACTGTGAGTGAGTACAGAAAAGTATTGTTTACATGCTTCAACCACACCCACCTCGGAAGTCCCAACCTAGGTCCTGACTTGCAACACGCATTAATCTACTTCCTGGATTTCAAAATGAAAATAACAAAATACATTGGTAAAAATGTGCCTACTAAAATAAGTTGGCTGAGAAATTGTGCAGAGAAAGTTATTACAAGGACTATTGTGGTCATGGGAGGCCAGAGCAGTGTGTTTGGTAGGTATTTATGATGGACTTATTAGAATCAGCTTATTACCTAGATCTAAATACTCAAGCAATGGAACTAAAAACTGTATTAGGTACTGACTAACGACTAGCCAAGTGTTATAAAGGGCCCAGAAGTGTTTTTGGGTGAACTTCCCCTTTAAATCCCCCCTGAATTCTAAAGGAAGTGATCCTGTTTTATCAGCAGCCCTGAATATTGTCTTCCAAACGCCTTCCCCAAGCCCCAAGGGCTTCTGGGTGGAGTGTATTACTTGAACAAAGAGAACGGAGAAGCGCAATATTTTATTTATCTATTTATCAAGGTATTCTCCTATTGAGAACAAAAATGCAGTGCTTCTACATCTGCATTGCTTGCTGTTCGGGGTTTTAGGCTGGGTTTCTGTATAAGCACTTTGTGACATCCACGGATGTAAAAAGGGCTTTATAAATCGATTTGATTTGATAAAAGAAAGCAATAGAAATTTGTAAAGACACTGTTATCAGAGTCACGCGAGGACAACTACACCACTATGGAACACTTACAAGCAACGGGACAGAGAAACAGTACATAGGCAGTCCGCTATATTCATCATCACTCCTGTGAGCATCCATTGATACTCTAAAGGTGTGTGCCACTTCTCAGCAACTTGAACGTACAGTGTGAGACAGAACCATAGAACTAAATGTAATGTCACTACGGTCTCTCACTTATGATTGGATTAAATGGAATAAATAAGGAACACAACTGTGTGTGTTGAGAGTCACCAGTGTTGGATCATGGGTAATCTCCATAGAACAGAGGGGGTCCAACACAACCAGGGGCCTGTCTCTTGTATGACTTGCCTAAGGTGCCTGCCTTCCTCTCCCAAGGTGCAGTGACTTTACTAGAAACTGTGTCAGCTGGAACCTGAATACATAGATTAATTTCTTTAATCTACACTCAAAAAAGGTGCTATCTAGAACCTAAAAGGGTTATTCAGATGTCCCCATAGGAGAACCCTTTGGAGAACCATTTTTGGTTCCAGGTAGAACCCTTTGGGGTTTTCACAGAGGGTTCTACATGGAACCTAAAAGGGTTCTACCTGGAACCAAAAATGGTTCCCTTATGGGGACAGCCAAAGTACCCTTTTGGAACCCTTCTTTCTAAGAGTGTAGCAATAGCTCACCTCTATGATATGGGGCGACTCACTATTTACAACACATTATTCCCATAAATATGAAATGTTTGGTCAAACATCCATCTTTCTTTTTTATGTATGCAGGAATAGGAGTCAGGGTTTTGATGGAATATTTTACGCAGCCTGTGTGTGTGTGTGTGTGTGTGTGTGTGTGGGTGCGTGCGTGCGTAAATGTGTGTGTGTGTGTGTGTGTGTGTGTGTGTGTGTGTGTGTGGGTGCGTGCGTAAATGTGTGTGTGTGTGTGTGTGTGTGTGTGTGTGTGTGTGTGTGAGAGATATGGAAGTCTAGCCAAATTTCAAGGCAGACTGCCCTTGCTAAATTTAGAAGCTGTAATTCATTCATCACCCAGTTAGGGAATGCACAAGAGATGCCCATTTCTCTCCCCAGGTGTTGGATCTGTCCTTCAGGGTCCACGGCCATGACTTTGAAACAGTCTACTGAACAAGATTTCAACAAATCTACAGGCTGGCTAGCATTTTGTGATCTCCTTGAGTGTGTCCCAAATGGCAGCCTATTTCCTATATAGTGCACTACTGTTGACCAGAGCCCTATCAAAAGTAGTGCACTATATACAGAACAGGGTGCCATTTCTGACTCATTCACAGTAATGTAAAGTTGTCTGAGTATTAAATGTTGATATGAATCATAATCAAAAATCAGGAGAGGCTCTTCTAATAGACGTATCCCTTCTGAAAGGAGACTATAAAATCTCAACCGTCAAGGAGTAGAAAGAAGAAGGAGCGAGGGATGAGAAGGAGTGTGGGACATGAGGAAAGGGTGTGAGTGGTTTGCCCTTGAAACAACACAGATAAGACACGTCATTTTAGCTCTGGCTACACGTCTACGTCGCCTCTGGAATAGAAAATGGCTGAGATGTTCTATATATTTTAAAAGCCAAGTGATGGGTTCACGCTCCATGCTACATATTGATCGGAGACCGTTGTGGAGGAAATCTTATTGCCGCTGTAAATCTAACATGGATGCGACACAGGCTCTCAAGTTTACATGAATGACCCCACCACAAGCTACATCACTGTTATGGGACTACAACTATCTAAGGAAGTATATATTTCATAAGACAGAATAAAGTCAGAAAAAAATGGCAATGGGTGAAGAAATTAAACACCATGTCTGTGCACCAAATGGCAGCCTAATCCCTATATAGCTAGTGCACTCATTTTGCCCAGCGCCCAATAGGACCTGGACAAAAGGAGTGCACTAAGAAGGCAGTAGGGTACACCAGGTAGAGGAATGTAGCATGTTACCTTGAAGTGTGAGTGAGGGAGTGGGTGCTGGGTCAGAATTGAAGGCTGACCATCCAACCAATGAACCATCTGTCACAAATGTAATTTCTCCATCCTTCTATCCTTCCTTCCTTCCCTTCATCCATCCGTCAAGGAGTAGAAAGAAGAAGGAGCGAGGGATGAGAAGGAGTGTGGGACATGAGGAAAGGGTGTGAGTGGTTTGCCCTTGAAACAACACAGATAAGACACGTCATTTTAGCTCTGGCTACACGTCTACGTCGCCTCTGGAATAGAAAATGGCTGAGATGTTCTATATATTTTTCTGATAGCAACACAATGAATCAACAACATGGAGAGAAACAATCAGGGACTCTGCAAGCTGGGTCTGGCAGATAAATAATAAATGACCCAGTGTTTTAGGCCAATAGAAAACAGGTTTATTTTGACAGAACACAGATTAAGAGGGCCATTTATGTAGACATCTACATCCCAAACTGCACTCTATTTCCTACGGGTCAAAAGTACTGCACTTTATAGGAAATAGGGTGCAATTTGGGATGCAGACATAGCGCGACATATTGATTGGGATACCACTTAGCCGAGAGAATCCAGCCAAGCCACTGACTGACAGTGGGTGCAGAATGTGCCTACAGGATGATTGAATCAGGAATTCAAGTGTTTTATTTTAGTTGCAATTAGCCTGGAACCCAGTTTCACCATTGTTAACAGAGGATATCAATTTGGATTCCAAGATTAGTTAGAATGACACCGTGACTTGGCCCAACAACTTTCCTCTGCATTTCACCCCGTAGGGTTAATATGCTTACTAGCTGAATTAGCACATTAGCTAATCATTCTATTATGTTAACTAATGCATTGATTCACGGTTTATTAATGTACCCTTATTGTAAAGTTATACCTGTGGTAGATCAGGGTGTGTGTTTCTTCTTATACATAGGTAGTTCCTGGTTCCTGGATCTAGATGTATATCTCCAATTATAAACTGGGTGGTTCGAGCCCTGAATGCTGATTGGCTGACAGCCGTGTATACCACGGGTATGACAAAACATTCATTTTTACTGCTCTAATTACATTGGTAACACGTTTATAATAGCAATAAGGCACCTCTGGGGCTTGTGGTATATGGCCAATATACCACGGCTAAGGGCTGTGTCCAGGCACTCCACATTGCGTCGTGCTTAAAAACAGCCCTTAGTCGTGGTGTATTGGACATATACCACACCCCCTCGGGCCTTATTGCTTAATTATAAATGATTATTCTGATGGTCATGGAATGAAAGCAATATGGTTTGCTGTGTTTGCATAACACTGAATCAATTATCGTAGTTCCCCTTCAATGGCATTAATTGATGTGAAATTAGCCTCTAGCTCTGAGCTTATTATTATCAGACAATTACACTGCAGAAATAAAAAATGAGACACCATTTATTTGAGCGATTTCACACCCCAGAAAACAGATGACAGATATTTGGTGAGAAATGACTTAGGGTGGAGCTACTGAGTAAGAATAATACACTCCTTATTCCTTAAATGTCTCAATGTTATCCTGCATGATTGTATGGGATCTCGTCAAATAACCGCAATCTAACATCCAAAGTTTTGTGGGTATTATATCTCCCGGTTTAGAACACAATTTGAGTTGAACGTTCACAGCAAATTGACAAACATTTCATAACAAGGACCACACCCCTGTCAAGTTATTACAATTGTCTGTTATTGTTGGTTATCCCTTTCCAGACATTTAACATTTCCAATAGGGTGGCATCAACATTACCGAGCAGAACTGAAAATGAGTGAAAAGCCATCAGGCATTTGATAATAACGTGCTCATAACAAATGTGATATTTTTTCCCTGGGTGAAAGGCGGTAGCCTCATCACACTTCCCAGCAGCAAGGTACCCCTGCGCCCATCCTCTTATCCCATCCAGTCCGGTCCAGTGGACATGATGTTGGTAGTGAGAGGTCAGTGGCGGTGGTGTAATAATGCATGGGCGGGCAGTACATGCTCAGTACCCCTGGAGGATGGATTACACACAACTTTAATCATCACAGCGATAATCATCTATGGCAGAAAACAAAGGGAGGAAGTTGACAGATAGCTATTTGCAAGTCAGTCTCTCTGATTAATCACTGTCGGTATCTAAAGAGTAGGTTGATAAGGGGATGGAGAGAGGAGGGGATGAGGGAGAAGGCTATGGAGTAATTGACAGTCTGAAGATGTTAATAACACACTCTCATCTCTGTTTGTTTTGATTACATAGTATGCGGATGTTGCTTGTTTTGAATACATAGTATCTGGATTTTGTTTGTTTTGATTAATTGGTATGTGGATTTTGTTTGTTTTGAATAAATAATATGTGGATTTTGTTTGTTTTGATTAAATAGTATGTGGACGCTGTTTGTTTTGATTAAATAGTATGCCAATGTTGTTTTTCCTTGTCCGGAATGGAATCATGTTTGATTAGCCTAATTGCCACATCACCACATGTTTTGACATTTGGTATTAAGAATAAACATTTGTATCTGCATCAGTATCAATGTACAGAAATCTACCTGTACTCTGTGTGATTACCAATATATGGTGTCTTACTCTGAACCTGCACAGATGCGCCAAGTACATTTCTCCATAAGGAATAATAAAGTTGTATTGAATTGATCAAATTCAATTGATTGTGTTCACACACACACTGCTTTTTATTCCCACAAAACTCTTAGCTAACTAATTTCACATCATTATCATCATGGATGGAAATCTCATGTCACGTTCTGACCTTAGTTCCTTTGTTTTTGTCTTTGTTTTAGTATGGTCAGGGTATGAGTTGGGGTGGGCAGTCTGTCTGTTTTTCTATGTTGGGTTTTGAGTTTGGCCTAGTATGGTTCTCAATCAGAGGCAGCTGTCAATTGTTGTCCCTGATTGAGAATCATACTTAGGTAGCCTGGGTTTCACTTTTGGTTTGTGGGTGTTTGTTTTCCGTGTGAGTGTTTGTTGCCACACGGTACTGTTTCGGTTTCGTTTGTTTCACGTTTATTGTTTTGTAGTGTTCAGTTTATGTCTTTAAATAAACGTTATGGACACTTACCACGCTGCGCATTGGTCCTCCGATCCTTCTCGCTACTCCTCCTCAGAAGAGGAGGAAGAATGCCGTTACATCTCACTTAACTGTCTCAGGTGTAAATTAAGAACGTATCTCGTACATCTATCTATAAGGGGTTTCACATCTGGAAAACTGCATGGCCTATAAGGACCCAGGTCGAGACCCAGATGCAGACATGGGAGGCAGATGGTTAGAGTCTCTGATATTTATTAGTATCCAAGAGGCAGGCAAGAGAATGGTTGTGGACAGGCAAAAGATCATAACAAAGTCCAGGAGGTACAGAGTGGCAGGCAGGCTCGAGATCAGGGCAGGCAGTATGGTCAGGCAGGCGGATTCAGAGTCGAGGCAGGCTCGAGGTCAGGGCAGGCAGTATGGTCAGGCAGGCGGATTCAGAGTCGAGGCAGGCAAGGGTCAAAACCCGGGAGGACTAGCAAAAGAGAGATAAGAAAAAGCAGGAGCACAGAAAAACACACTGGTTGACTTGACAAGACAAGATGAACTGGCACAGAGAGACAGGAACCACAGAGATAAATACACCGGGGAAAATAAGCGACACCTGGAGGGGGTGGAGACAATCACAAGGACAGGTGAAACAGATCAACAGATTGTTGCTGGTGATTCTCTGATCCACCTCTACGCAGACGACACCATTCTGTATAATTCTGGCCCTTCTTTGGACACTGTGTTAACAAACCTCCAAACGAGCTTCAATGCCATACAACACTTCTTCCATGGCCACCAACTGCTCTTAAACGCGAGTAAACCTAAATGCATGCTCTTCAACCGATCGCTACATGCACCCGCCCGACTAGCGTCACTACTCTGGATGGTTCTGACTTAGAATATGTGGACAACTAAAAATACCTACAGTGAGGGAAAAAAGTATTTGATCCGCTGCTGATTTTGTACGTTTGCCCACTGACAAAGAAATGATCAGTCTATAATTTTAATGGTAGATTTATTTGAACAGTGAGAGACAGAATAACAACAACAAAAAATCCAGAAAAACGCATGTCAAAAATGTTGTAAATTGATTTGCATTTGAATGAGGGAAATAAATATTTAGGTTCTAATAGTTCCAATTGTCCTGATATTCTAATAGTTCTAACAGTTCTAATAGTTCCAATAGTCCCAATAGTTCCAATAGTTCTAATAGTTCTAATGTTCCAATAGTACTAATAGTTGTAATAGTTCCATTAGTTCTAATATTCTAATAGTTCTAATAGTTCCAATAGCTCCAATATTTCTAATAGTTCCAATAGTTATAATATTCTTATTGTTCAAATAGTTCTAATAGTTCCAATAGTCCTAATATTCTAATAGTTCTAATAGTTCCAATAGTCCTATTATTCTAACAGTTCTAATAGATCTAATTATTCTAATAGTTCTAATGGTTCCTATAGTTCTGATAGTCCTAAAATTATAATAGTTCAAATAGTTCTAATAGTTCTAATATGTATAATTGTTCCAATAGTACAAATAGTTATAATAGTTCTGATATTCCTGATATTATAATAGTTCCAACAGTTCCAATAGTTCTAATAGTTCCAAAAGTACTGTGTCCCAATACTTCCAATAGTTCTAAAAGTTCTAACAGTTCCAATGGTTCTAATAGTTCTAATAGTTCCAATAGTTCCAATAGTTCTAATAGTTCTGAGAGTTCCAATAGTTCCAATAGATCTAATACTTCTAATTGTTCTAATAGTTCCAATAGTTCCAATAGATCTAATACTTCTAATTGTTCTAATAGTTCCAATAGTTCCAATAGATCTGATACTTCTAATTGTTCTAATAGTTCCAATAGTTCCAATAGATCTAATACTTCTAATTGTTCTAATAGTTCCAATAGTTCCAATAGATCTAATACTTCTAATTGTTCTAATAGTTCCAATAGTTCCAATAGATCTGATAGTCCTCGGTGCTCAAGAGCTCCAGTGCGCCTGCACGGTCCGGTCTGTCCGGACCGTGCAGCTGCTAGAGTCTCCCGGCTGTCCTGAGCTGCTAGAGTCTCCCGCCTGTCCTGAGCGGCTAGAGCCGCCCGTCTGTCTTGAGCTGCTAGAGTCTCCCATCTGTCCTGAGCCGTCAGAGCCGCCAGTCTGTCCTGAGCTGTCAGTCAGCCAGGAGCTGCCGGAGCCGTCAGTCAGCCAGGAGCTGCCGGAGCCGTCAGTCAGCCAGGAGCTGCCGGAGCCGTCAGTCAGCCAGGACCTGCCGGAGCCGTCAGTCAGCCAGAACCTGCCGGAGCCGTCAGTCAGCCAGGACCTGCCGGAGCCGTCAGTCAGCCAGGACCTGCCGGAGCCGTCAGCCAGCCAGGACCTGCCGGAGCCGTCAGCCAGCCAGAACCTGCCGGAGCCGTCAGCCAGCCAGGACCTGCCGGAGCCGTCAGCCAGCCAGAACCTGCCGGTATCGTCAGCAAGCCAGAACCTGCCGGTATCGTCAGCCAGCCAGGAGCTGCCAGAGCCGTCAGCCAGCCAGGAGCTGCTGACGGCGGAACTAATAGTTCCAATAGTTCTAATAATTCTAATAGTTCTAATAGTTCCTATAGTTCTGATAGCACTAATATTCTAATAGTACTAATAGTTCTAATAGTTCCAATAGCTCCAATATTTCTAATAGATCCAATAGTCCTAATATTCAAATAGTTCTAATAGTTACAATAATTCCAATAGTCCTAATATTCTAATAGTTCTAATAGTTCCAATAATTCCAATAGTCCTAATATTCTAATAGTTCTAATAGTTCCAATAATTCCAATAGTTCCAATAGATCTAATAGTTCTAATAGTTCAAATAGTTCTAATACTTCTAAAAATGTCTAATGTCCCAATAGTTCTAATAGTTCTAATATGTCTAATAGTTCTAATATGTCTAATACTTCTAACAGTTCTAGTAATTCTGATAGATCTAGTAGTTGTAATATTTCTAATAGTTCCAATAGTTCCAATATTACTAGTAGTTCAAAAAATTCCAATATTACTAGTAGTTCAAATATTCCTAGTAATAGTCCTAATAGTTCCAATATTCATAATAGTTCTAATAGTACTAATATCCCTAATAGATGTAATAGTCCTAAATAGTCCTAATAGCTATAATAGTTCTAACATATGTAATGGTTCTAATAGTAATGGTTCTAATAGTTCTAATAGATGTAATAGTGCGAAAGGTTCTAATAGTCCTAATAGTTATAATATTCCTAGTGGTTGTAATAGTTGTAATAGTCCTAATAGTTATAATAACAGCTGTAACAGTCCTAATAGTTTTACAAATGTAATAGCCCTAATAGTTGTAATAGTTGTGATAGTCCTATTAGTTCTAATATAAATAATAGTTATAATATTCCTAATAGTTGTAATATTCCTAATAGTTATAATAGTTGTAATAGTTCTAACAATCAAAATAGGTCTAATAATCCTAATAGTTCTAATTGTCCTAATATATGTGATATTCTATTAGTTGTAATAGTTGTAATAGTTCTATTAATCCTAATAGTTCTGATAGTTCTAATATTCCAATAGTTCTAATAGTCCTAATAGTTCTAATAGTTCTAATAGTCCTAATAGTTCTAATATTCCAATAGTTCTAATAGTCCTAATAGTTCTAATAGTCCTAATAGTTCCAATAGTTGCTAATGCTGAAATAGTCCTAATATACTAATAATTCCAATAGTTGTAATAAATCCTAATAATTATAGTAGTTCTGATAGTCCTAATATTCTAATAGTTGCAATAGTTCCAGTAGTTCTAATAGTTCTAATAGTCCAATAGTTCCAGTAGTTCTAATAGTTCTAATAGTCCAATAGTTCAAATAGTTGTAATAGTTCCAATAGTTCTAATTTTCCAATAGTTCCAATAGTTCCAATAGTTCTAATAGTTGTAATGGTTGTAATAGTTGTAATAGTTCTAGTAGTTCCTATAGTTCTAATAGTTATGATAGTTCTAATATTCTAATAGTCCCAATAGTTCTAATAGCCCCAATAGTTCCGATGGTTCTAATAGTTCCGGTAGTTCTAATATTTCTGATAGTCCTATTTTTGTAATATTTCCAACAGTTCCAAAAATTAACATTTTCCAATAGTACTAATAGTTCCAATAGTTCTAATATTCCTAATAGTTACAATAGTCTAATAGTTGAAACAGTTCGAATAATTCTAATAGTTGTAACAGTTCTAACATTCTAATAGTTGTAATAGTTGTAATAGTTGTAATAGTCCTAATAGTTCTAATTTTCTAATAGTTGTAAAAGTTCTAATAGTTCTAATATTCATAATAGTTCTAATAGGTGTAATAGTTGTAATATTCTAACAGTTGTAATAGTTCTAATAGTCCTAATAGTTCTAATTTTCCAAATAGTTGTAATAGTCCTAATTGTTGTAATAGTCCTAATAGTTGTAATAGTCCTAATAGTTGTAACAGCTCGAATAGTCCTAATAGTTCTAATAGTCCTAATAGTTCTAATTTTCCAAATAGTTGTAATAGTCCTAATTGTTGTAATAGTCCTAATAGTTGTAATAGTCCTAATAGTTGTAACAGCTCGAATAGTCCTAATAGTTCTAATATTCCTAATAGTTGTAATAGTTGTGATTGTTCTAAAAGTTTTAATACTTGTAATAGTCCTAATAGTTGTAATAGTTATAGCAGTCCTAATAGTTCTAATACTCATAATAGTTGTAATAGTTCTAATAGTCCTAATAGTTTTAATAGTCATATTAGCCATAATAGCATAATAGTTGGAATAATTCTTATAGTTCTAATAGTCCTAATAGTTGTATTAGTTGTAACAGTTCTAGTATCCCTAATATGTCTAATAGTTCAAATAGTTGTAATATTCCAATTAGTTGTAATAGTCCTAAAACTCCTATATTCCTAATATTGTAATTGTTCCAATAGTTCTAATGTTCCATTAGTTCTAATATTCTTAATAGTTTTAATAGATCTAATAGTTGTAATAGTTGCAATAGTTACAATAGGTATAATAGTTCCAATAGTTCCAAAAGTTCTAATATTCTAATAGTTTTAATAGTACTAATAGTACAATATTCCTAATATTCTAATAGTTCCAATAGTTCTAATATTCCTAATATTCTAAAGGTTCCAATAGTTAATAGTGACAATAGTTACAATAGTTCTAATGTTCCAATAGTTCCAATATTCCTAATAGTTCTAATATTTGAATGGTTCTAATAGTTCTAATAGTCTAATAGTTATAATTGTATAATAGTCCTAATAGGTCTAATTGTCTAAAAGGTCTAATTGTCTAATAGTTCAAATAGTCCTAATAGTCCTAATAGTTCTGATAGTTCTAATAGTTCTAATAGTTCTAATGGTTCCAACATTTCCAATAGTTCTAATAGTTCCAGTATTCTAATAGTTCCAATATTTCTAACATTTCCAGTATTCTAATAGTTCCAATATTTCCAATGGCTCCAGTATTCTAATAGTTCTAATAGTTCCAATATTTCCAATTGTTCCAGTGTTCTAGTAGTTCTAATATTTCCAATAGTTCCAATAGTTCCAGTATTCTAATAGCTCTAATAGTTCTAATATTCTAATAGTTCCAATAGTTATAGTATTCTAATAGTTCTAATAGTTCTAATGGTTCTAATGGTTCTACTATTCTAATAGTTCTAATATTCTAATAGTTCTGATATTCTAATAGTTCTAATGTTGATTTGTCTTTTAGATAGAAAATGTCAAAAACGCCCTGAACATATAGAGCCCTTGTTTCTCTATGGTGTAGTAGGTCAGGGCGTGACTAGGGTGTATTCTAGTTTAATATTTCTATGTTGTGTTCTAGTTTATATTTTCTATGTTGGTGTATTGTATGATTCCCAATTAGAGGCAGCTGGTAATCGTTGTCTCTTATTTGGGATCATATTTAAGTAGCTATTTATCCCATCTGTGTTTGTGGGATATTGTTTTGTGTTTGTGCATGTTGTTTGTTTATTGATATATTTTGTTTATTTTCACTTTGTAATAAATATGTGGAACTCATATTATATGCCGGCCTCAGCCCGGCATGTCCTGTGCTGGTTCCTCGTACTCACCATGAGGAGCATGTCGTCAATCCCCTGCCAAAGAAACCCCAAGATTATTTTAGGGGGGGAGGCACATTGAGCTGGCGGTCGAGCCGCGGAGAGTGCCAGAGCCTGTGTGGGAGTCGGAGGAGGAATTCGTTGAAAGATTCCGGAGAGAGGTGGTAGCGATGAGAATGCTGCAGCACACTCATCCTGAAGTGTGTGTCCCCAGTCCGGTACGTCCTGTGCCAGCTCCCCGCACTCTCCCTGAAGAACCAGAGACCGTCAGGAAGACGATGAAGAAGTTGGGAGAAAGGGGAGAGAGATGATGTGCAAGTGTGTTCTGCTCAACATTCTACCAGAGGATCCGGTTAGCAGTCTGGTGAAACCTGTACCGGCTCCACACATCTGGACTCCAGTGCACCTCCCCAGTCCAGAGCTTCCGGCGACGGTTCCCAGTCCAGAGCTTCCGGCGGCGGTTCCCAGTCCGGAGCTTCCAGTGACGGTCCATGGTCTGGAACCTCCGGCAACAGTCCACAGTCCGGAACCTCCGGCGACGGTCCATGGTCCGGAACCTCAAGCGACGGTCCGGATTCTCCAGCGAGGATCAGCGGTCCAGAGCTTCCAGGAAAGGCGTCCAGTCCAGCTCCAGGGCAGGATCCTTCCTCTGCGCCGGTGCCCAGTCCAGGCACGGTGTCCAGTTCCGCTCCAGGGCAGGAGCCTTCCTCTGCACCGGTGCCCAGTCCAGGCACGGTGTCCAGTCAAGCTCCAGGGCAGGAGCCTTCCTCTTTGCCGGTGCCCAGTACGGGTACGGTGTCCAGTACAGCTCCATGGCCTTCCTCAGCGCCAGTATCCAGTCCAGGCACGGCGACCAGCCCAGCTCCAAGGCGGGGGCCTTACTCTGCGCCAGTGCCCAATCCAAGCAGGGTGGCCAGCCCAGCTCCATGGCCGGAGCCTTCCTCAGTGCCGGGGCCCAGTCCAGGCACGGCGGCCAGCCCAGCTCCATGGCCGGAGCCTTCTTCTGCGCCAATACCCAGTCCAGGCATGGTGTCCAACCCTGCTCCAGGGCCGGAGCCCTCCTCTGTGCCGGTGCCCAGTCCAGGCACGGCATTCAGCCCGGCGCCATGGTCGGATCCGGGGTCTACGACCCGCACCGGAGCCGCCACCGACACTAGTCACCCCCCTTAACCCCCCCATTTGGTTTAAGGTTTTGCGGCCAGAGTCCGCACCTTTGGGGGATCAGGGCGTTACTAGGGGGTATTCTAGTTTAATATTTCTATGTTGTGTTCTAGTTTATATTTTCTAGGTTGGTGTTTTGTATGATTCCCAATTAGAGGCAGCTGGTAATCGTTGTCTCTAATTGGGGATCACATTTAAGTAGCTATTTTTCCCACCTGTGTTTGTGGGATATTGTTTTGTGCATGAGCACCACGTAGTCACGTTTTGTTGTTCGTTTATTGATATATTTAGTTTATTTTCACTTTGTAATAAATATGTGGAACTCAACATCTGCTGCGCCTTGGTCCCATTCTTATGATAACCGTGACAGTCATGAATATTCATTGCATGGGAATTATATGAGCAAACAATCATGAAATAATGAAAGAAACACAGATCAACAAACAGGACAGGAGAATGCCAGGGGGAAATGTGGGCAAAATAACATTAGACTTGTATTATACCATGAAAATATTAGTTTTTTCTCATGTTGTCAGTGTTTTGGAGGTTTCAATCATGTAATGAACCACACACATCCAAAGCTGCTTCTTGGAGGGTGAGGGATTATTGTAACAGAACAAAGAGGACTATCTGTACTGACATCGACAAGGCTTGACAAGGGATAGGCTCATGCTATGCTATTGAATCTACGGTTACACAATGTAAGTACATGGTCACCAGAGCGCACAAGAACAACCAAACATGAGATCATTACTGTGGGTCCAAGACATATTTGACACCTGGAAGTCTCCCATCCTCTCAACCCCACTATGGTTGCGTCTGAAGTTGCATCCTATTCCCTACACTATATAGTGCACTACGTTTGACCAGGGCACATGTCAAAAGTAGTGCACTATATAGGGAATAGGATGCTATAAATCACATCCTTAACATCCCTTCCTCAACAGCTAAGTACAAGATCCCAGTCCCAGGGGTGTTCATTAAACAACACACACTGTGTGTGTGTGTGTGTGTGTGTGTGTGTGTGTGTGTGTGTGTGTGTGTGTGTGTGTGTGTGTGTGTGTGTGTGTGTGTGTGTGTGTGTGTGTGTGGACATGCCGCATTTGTCCACAAAGGAACCCTTCAGGGGAGGTGAGACACTGAATGCCAAGAGGGGTTCTGGTTCCAGATCGTTTTGACCAGCATGATTTTCTGCTGCGCTCTGGAGCAAATATGCAGAGCAGAACAGAATAGCAGAGAGCTGCCCGCTGCACCCACACACACAGGGACGGTGCTTGCAAGTGGCTCAGTGAGGCCGATGCCAGGGCTGACAGTGGGGAGCACATCTGTCTTGTGGCTGATAGCTCCACACAAACAAACACACTGCTGCCTGCCTGCCTGGGGTATTTGTTTCTGTAATCTGGAATGGAAGGAGCTATGGGCAGAGTGCCATCATGGTTGTACGTAAAGTGTGTGTGGGAGGTGGGGTGAGAGTGAGTGTGTGTGTGTGTGTGTGTGTGTGTGTGTGTGTGTGTGTGTGTGTGTGTGTGTGTGTGTGTGTGTGTGTGTGTGTTCTCATTTACAATTGCGACCTGGCCAAGATAAAGCAGTTCGACACATACAACGACACAGAGTTACACATGGAGTAAAACAAACATACAGTCAATAATACTGTATTATTGACTGTATGTTTGTTTTACTCCATGTGTAACTCTGTGTCGTTGTATGTGTCGAACTCTATATACGTCTATATACGATGTGAACAGATGAGGTGAGATAAGGGAAGTAAAGGCAAAAAAAGGCCATGGTGGCGAAGTAAATACAATATAGCAAGTAAAACAGTAGAATGGTAGATTTGCAGTGGAAGAAATTTTTGTGTTGAGGTTGGGCTGTAACCTGTATATTCTCATCATAAAGCAGCATTGCTTCACATAGCACAGATAGAGGTGGACTAGGAACAACGTCCTCCCTGCAGTTTTATGTTTTAATCCACTGGGAAACCAATTAAGTCTGACAGATTTTACATTAAGAGATCAAGCCGAGTCATGTAGATGCTCCTGGTGCATTTTGATCCAAGGCATTTGTCTTCACATCTAGATGCTTCCCTGCACAATAGAAATACAGATTCTACAGATAGAAAGAAAGGTATTTTAGGTTGTTTTGTTTGCCAATAAAATGCTACAGCCATAGGATCTTAATTTGATCACTTTTGTTGCTGAGAATGTTCCTTCACAGCAGGAAATGCAAACATGTAGTGTATTTGGCATTTAAAAAGGCTCCTAAAGTTTGTCATTTCCCATTTGAAATTTTCTGCAGTTGCAAACTGTCTCAAATGAAGATCGTACGTACTGGTATGACAGTAAGAGAGCAGGAGCAAATCCTGAAAGGTGATAAAAAGCTTTGTTTCATTTTGTTCTTTAGCAGAACTGTGTAGTCTAAATTCAACTGATATAAAGACGTTGTCAAACCATTTAAATTATGAATAACAAAATATTCCTTTTATCTACAGTGGAACAAAAAGGTAACTGTTATAGTTTATTTAGTTTTTAAACAAACTTGTTGAAACCTTCTGAAATGAAACATACAGTATATGGAGTTCAAAAACTATGACAGACATAAAATCTAATAGTAAAAATTGTTAAATCTAATTGTAAAATTTATTAAAGAGCAGCAGTAAAATAACAATAGCGAGGCTATATACAGGGGGTACCCATACAGAGTGAAACAGGCCGAGCAGTTGCTATACCAGGCAGTGATGCAACTAGTCAGAATTTGTAGAACTTTTTGAGGATCTGAGGACCTATGCCAAATCTTTTCAGTCTCCTAAGGGGGAGTAGGTTTTGTCGTGCCCTCTTCATGACTGTCTTGGTGTGTTTGGACCATGTTAGTTTGTTGGTGATGTGTATGTAACCGGTTCTGTACCGGTACCTTTCTGCGTTGTGTTCTGGTAAGGTGTAGGTGGAACATAAGGCTCTGGACACAATTCTGCCGGTTGTCTCTCTTTTAATGACTGCATGGAATGGATACAAATACAAGACACTCTGGACTCCATACAAGTATACTGCTGCACTCTGGACTGCTGCACTCTGGACTCCATACAAGTATATTTACCTGATAAAAGACAAGACAGTGCAGAAAGCCCATGAGAAAATAATAAAAACTCACGATGTCTGCACCTGAAAGAGACTCTCTCCCACCACAAAGCTAACGATAGTTGAGCTAGCCTTTGTCGTGTCTTTGGCTATGCCAGATTAAGTGATATGACATGCTATTCTATAAAATAATTTCTCCGATATTAATATTACCTGATTGAGCTAATCATGTAAATTTAATTAACTAGAGAGTCGGGCACCACAATATTGGTAGAGCTGTTATAATATTTATAGAGCTGTTATCTTCCGAATAAACTCTTAAAGACCTAGTAATATTTTACATCAATAGCAGTCAATATTAATCGTCATCTTAATTCAGTCTCATCTAAAAGTTGTAAATTCTTGGTTATCTGCACGAACCCTGGCTTACAAGTTGAACCAGCAATACAAAATTGGGTTTAATTATTTATTTACTAAATACCTAACTAATCACACAGAATTACACATACACATAATTAAATCATAACTTGATTACAAATTACGTCATAAAGGAAAACGTCCCTAGCGTGCAGAACAGATATGACAGCTGGTTACACAAAAGAAAAGGGGCTGGGTTTGAGTGAAAGAGCAGGAAGACTGAGGAACAAAGGACGAAGCTGTGCTATCGTAAATACAGTATCTTATGCATTCTTGTCACACCCTGACCATAGTTTGCTTTGTATGTTTCTATGTTTTGTTTGGTCAGGGTGTGATCTGAGTGGGCATTCTATGTTGTGTGTCTAGTTTGTCTGTTTCTGTGTTTGGCCTGATATGGTTCTCAATCAGAGGCAGGTGTTAGTCATTGTCTCTGATTGGGAACCATATTTAGGTAGCCTATTTGATGGAAGGTAGCCTGAGAATGGAGTTGGAGAGACAAGCACGGCGGCGCGGTAGGAAGCCCGAGAGTCAGCCCCAAAAATGTGGGGGGTGGCACACAGGAAGTGTGGCGAAGCCAGGTAGGAGACCTGCGCCAACTTCCTGTGCTTACCGGGGGGGCGAGAGAGACCGGGCAGGCACCGTGTTATGTGGTGGAGCGCACGGTATCCCCAGTGCGGGTGCATAGCCCGGTGCGGTACATACCAGCTCCGCGTATCGGCCGGGCTAGAGTGAGCATCGAGCCAAGTGCCATGAAGCTGGCTCTACGCATCTGGTCCCCAGTGCTTCTCCTTGGGCCGGCTTACATGGCACCAGCCTTGCGCCCGGTGTCCCCGGTTCGCCTACATAGCCCAGTGCGGGCTATTCCACCTCGCCGCACTGGCAGGGCGACCGGGAGCATTCAACCGGGTAAGGTTGGGACTACTGCATCAGGCCTACAGTGCGCCTCGCCTGTCCAGCGCTGCCGGAGCCTTCCTCCTCTCCAGCGCTGCCGGAGTCTCCCGCCTGTCCAGCGCTGCCAGTCTGCAAGGAGCTGCCAGTCTGCAAGGAGCTGCCAGTCTGCATGGAGCTGCCAGAGCTGCCAGTCTGGATGGAGCAGCCAGAGCTGCCAAGCTGCATGGAGCAGCCAGAGCTGCCAGTCTGCATGGAGCAGCCAGAGCTGCCAGTCTGCATGGAGCATCCAGAGCTGCTAGTCTGCATGGAGCAGCCAGAGCCGCCAGTCAGCATGGAGCAGCCAGAGCCGCCAGTCAGCATGGAGCAGCCAGAGCTGCCAGTCTGCATGGAGCAGCCAGAGCTGCCAGTCTGCATGGAGCAGCCAGAGCCGCCAGTCAGCCAGGATCTGCCAGAACTGCCATTCAGCCAGGATCTGCCAGAGCAGCCAGTCAGCCAGGTTCAGCCAGAACTGCCATTCAGCCAGGATCTGCCAGAGCAGCCAGTCAGCCAGGATCTGCCAGAGTCGTCAGCCAGTACGGAGCTGCCCCTCTGTCCCGAGCTGCCCCTCTGTCCCGAGCTGCCCCTCTGTCCCGAGCTGCCCCTCAGTCCAGTGGGGTCATTTAGAAGCGTCGCCGTGGTTAGGAGGCCACGGAAGCGGACAATGTAGGGGACTAAGACTATGGTGAAGTGGGGGCCACGTCCAGCACCAGAGCCGCCACCGCGGACAGATGCCCACCCAGACCCTCCCCAATAGGTTCAGGTTTTGCGGCCGGAGTCTGCACTTTGGGGGGGGGGGGGTACTGTCACACCCTGACCATAGTTTGCTTTGTATGTTTCTATGTTTTGGTTGGTCAGGGTGTGATCTGAGTGGGCATTCTCTGTTGGATGTCTTGTTTGTCTATTTCCATGTCTGGCCTGATATGGTTCTCAATCAGAGGCAGGTGTTAGTCATTGTCTCTGATTGGGAACCATATTTAGGTAGCCTGGGTTTCACTGTGTGTTTGTGGGTGATTGTTCCTGTCTCTGTGTTTTGCACCAGGCAGGGCTGTTTTTGGTTTTCCAAGTTTATTGTTTTGTAGTGTTCGTGTTTATCTGTTTTTATTAAACATGAATCAATACAACCACGCTGCATTTTGGTCCACCTCTACTTCACCTAAAGAAAACCGTTACATATTGGAACATTAGAATTAGTAGAACTATTTCAATTATTGGAACTATTAGAACTATTTGAACTATTGGGACTATTAGAACTATTAGAATATTAGGGCTTTTGGAACTATTAGAACTATTAGAATATTAGGACTTTTGGAACTATTAGAACTATTAGAATATTAGGACAATTGGAACTATTAGAAGTATTGGGACTATTGGAACTATTAGAACTGTTTGAACTATTGGGACTATTAGATCTATTGGAACTATTAGAACTGTTAGAACTAATTAGAATATTAGGAATATTCGAACTATTAGAACTATTAGCACTATTAGAATATTAGGGCTATCAGAACTATTGGAACTATTGGAACAATTAGAACTATTAGTACTATTGGAACATTTGAACTATTAGATCTATTGGAACTATTGGAACTCTTAGAACTATTGGAACTATTGGAACTATTAGAACTATTGGAACTATTAGAACTATTAGAACCGTTGGAACTGTTAGAACTTTTAGAACTATTTGAACTATCTGAACTGTTGGAACTATTATAATATCAGGAATATCAGAACTATTAGAACTATTTGAACTATTGGACAAATGATAACAATTAGAACTATTAGACATATTAGAACTATTAGAACTATTTGAACTATTGGAACCGTTGGAACTGTTAGAACTTTTAGAACTATTTGAACTATTGGGACTCTTTTGTACTTTTGGAATTATTTGAACTATCTGAACTGTTGGAACTATTATAATATCAGGAATATCAGAACTATTAGAACTATTAGAACTATTGGACATATTAGAACTATTAGAACTATTAGAACTATTGGACATATTAGAACTATCAGAACTATTAGAACTATTATAACTATTGGAATAATTAGAACTATTAGAACTATTAGAACTATTAGAACTTTTTTAACAATTAGAATATTAGGACTATTAGAACTATTGAAACTATTAGAAATATTGGAGCTTTTGCAACTATTAGAACTATTAGCACTATTAGAATATTAGGGCTATCAGAACTATTGGAACTATTGGAACTATTGGAACAATTATTGTAACTATTGTAACTATTGTAACTATTAGAACTGTTGGAACTATTATAATATCAGGAATATCAGAACTATTAGAACTATTTGAACTATTGGAACTATTAGACATATTAGAACTATTAGAACTATTGGGACATTAGACAATTTAGAACAATTAGAACTATTTGAACAATCAGAATTTTAGGACTATCAGAACTATTGGAACTATTGGAATTCAAAGAACTATTGGAACTATTGGAACTATTAGAACTATTACAACAATTAGAATTATTAGATCTATTGAAACATTAGAACTATTAGAACTATTGGAATTATAGGAACTATTAGAACTATTTTAACTATTGGGAATATTAGAACTATTAGAACTATTAAAACAGTAGAATATTAGGACTCTTGGAACTATTGGAACTATTAAAACAGTAGAATATTAGGACTCTTGGAACTATTGGAACTATTAAAACAGTAGAATATTAGGACTCTTGGAACTATTGGAACTATTAAAACAGTAGAATATTAGGACTCTTGGAACTATTGGAACTATTAAAACAGTAGAATAGTAGGACTCTTGGAACTATTGGAATAATTAGAACTATTAGCACTATTAGAATATTAGGGCTATCAGAACTATTAGAACTATTGGAATAATTAGAACTATTAGCACTATTAGAATATTAGGGCTATCAGAACTATTAGAACTATTAGAACTATTGGAATAATTAGAACTATTAGAACTATTAGAACTATTAGAACTTTTTTAACAATTAGAATATTAGGACTATTAGAACTATTGAAACTATTAGAAATATTGGAGCTTTTGAAACTATTAGAACTATTAGCACTATTAGAATATTAGGGCTATCAGAACTATTGGAACTATTGGAACTATTAGAACTATTGGAACAATTAGAACTATTGTAACTATTGGAATTATTGGAACTATTAGAACTGTTGGAACTATTATAATATCAGGAATATCAGAACTATTAGAACTATTTGAACTATTGGAACTATTAGACATATTAGAACTATTAGAACTATTGGGACATTAGACAATTTAGAACAATTAGAAGTATTTGAACAATTAGAATTTTAGGACTATCAGAACTATTGGAACTATTGGAATTCAAAGAACTATTGGAACTATTGGAACTATTAGAACTATTACAACAATTAGAACTATTAGATCTATTGAAACATTAGAGCTATTAGAACTATTGGAATTATAGGAACTATTATAACTATTTTAACTATTGGGAATATTAGAACTATTAGAACTATTAAAACAGTAGAATATTAGGACTCTTGGAACTATTGGAACTATTAAAACAGTAGAATATTAGGACTCTTGGAACTATTGGAACTATTAAAACAGTAGAATATTAGGACTCTTGGAACTATTAGAACTGTTAGAACTGTTGGAACTGCTTGGACTTTTGGGACTATTAGATCTGTTAGAACTATTATATTAGGACTATTGGAACTATTAGAACTTTTGGAACTATTGGGACTATTTACAACTCTTAGAACTATCGGAACTATTAGGACTATCAGATCTATTGTAACTGTTGAATCTATTAGAATATTAGGACTATCAGATCTATTGGAACTACTGGATCTATTAGAATATTAGGACTATCAGATCTATTAGATCTATTAGGACTATCAGATCTATTGGAACTTTTGGATCTATTAGAATATTAGGACTATCAGATCTACTGGTACTATTGGATCTATTAGAATATTAGGACTACTAGGACTATTATGAATATTATAACTATTAGAAGTATTAGAAATATTAGGTCTCGTTTCATTTTCATCTCTCTCTCAGACTCAGCTCAATCCAGATCACAAAGACACTTTTTTCTCATGGTAGCAGAGAACCATACCTCTAAACTTGAACCGTACCACTAAACTTGAACCATACCTCTAAGCTTTGAACCATAAATATAATCATGATCCATACCTATAAACCTGAACCATACCTCTGACATGAACCATACCTCTAAACTTGAACCATACCTCTAAACTTGAACCATACATCTAAACTTGAACCATAGCTCTGACATGAAACCATACCTCTAAACTTTAACCATACCTCTAAACATGAACCATACCTCTAAACATGAACCATACCTCTAAACTTGAACCATAACTCTAAACTTGAACCATAGCTCTAAACTTGAACCATACCTCTAAACTTGAACCATACCTCTAAACTTGAACCATACCTTTATACTTGAACCATACATTTAAACTTGAACCATACATCTAAACTTGAATCATACATTTAAAAATGAACCATACCTCTGACCTGAAAGGTCACTTAATTCCATGTACTGATCAATGGATGTTCTCCTCGGCATGCAGTGCAAAACACCTACACATCCAACTGATATTTCAATATGTCTCCTCACAATATGTACAGTTAGTTATGATTGGTAGCTAGCACACTGTAGATTCATGATTGGTAGCTAGCATACTGTAGATTCATGATTAGTAGCTAGCATACTGTAGATTCATGATTGGTAGCTAGCATACTGTAGATTTATGATTGGTTGCTAGCACACTGTAGATTCATGATTGGTAGCTAGCATACTGTAGATTCATGATTGGTAGCTAGCATACTGTAGATTCATGATTGGTAGCTAGCATACTGTAGATTTATGATTGGTAGCTAGCATACTGTAGATTCATGATTGGTAGCTAGCATACTGTAGATTCATGATTGGTAGCTAGCATACTGTAGATTTATGATTGGTAGCTAGCATACTGTAGATTCATGATTGGTAGTTAGCATACTGTAGATTCATGATTGGTAGTTAGCATACTGTAGATTCATGATCGGTAGTTAGCATACTGTAGATTCATGATTGGTAGTTAGCATACTGTAGATTCATGATTGGTAGTTAGCATACTGTAGATTTATGATTGGTAGCTAGCATACTGTAGATTCATGATTGGTAGCTAGCATACTGTAGATTCATGATTGGTAGCTAGCATACTGTAGATTTATGATTGGTAGCTAGCATACTGTAGATTCATGATTGGTAGCTAGCATACTGTAGATTCATGATTGGTAGCTAGCATACTGTAGATTCATGATTGGTAGCTAGCATACTGTAGATTCATGATTGGTAGTTAGCATACTGTAGATTCATGATTGGTAGCTAGCATACTGTAGATTCATGATTGGTAGTTAGCATACTGTAGATTCATGATTGGTAGCTAGCATACTGTAGATTCATGATTGGTAGCTAGCATACTGTCGATTAATTGTTCTCTACATGAAACATGAACATTACGAACATGATCGTGCCTGTTCCCCGTCTTGTTTTTTACATTTGTATTAATATGTATATTTTTCTCTGCATCGTTGGAGAAGGACCTGTAAGTAAGCATTTCACTGTTAGTCTACACCTGTTGTTTACAAAGCATGTGACAAATACAATTATTTGACTTCCTGGAAATAGACCCTTGTACGATGTCAAGGTGAGGCTGTGAGTCTTGAGGTCAAAGGTGTCCTAAAATGGCCACTGTAACCATGGAGATGTGTTTTAGGTTTTGAGTCCTTTCTGGGCTTTCACACGTTTTGTGTTATGTTGTTCTGGACAGAGATGTATGGGACCAGTGAGAGCAGAAGCTTAAGCCATTATTCCCCTGTGTTGGTGCCAACAGATAAACATCTAGTGCTCCTCTATGCAGGATGCTGTGTCCATTGAACCACACACTCTCTGCCAGTACTCTCTCTCTCTCTCTCTCTCTGTCTGTCTCTCTCTCTGTCTCTCTGTCTCTCTGTCTCTGTGTGTGTGAGAGAGAGAGAGCTTAAAAGAGGGAGAAGAGAAAGGGAGAGAGATATAGAGAGAGAGCGATTGCACCCACAGAGTGAGGGATGAGAGGGAGGAAAGGGTCCAACGAAGGCCGTCTCTTGATGTTTGTTGTTCCTCCCATGGGAGGCAAAATCACACTCGGGCAGGAGGATGGGTAGGCTTCGCACCACTAGAGCCAAGCAGATTAAAACCTTGCAAGACAGCCACACAGCTTGGACAGCTGCACCGGCTTTGATGCAGTCCCTGGATGCGTCCCAAATGGCACCCTATTCCCGATCTAGTGCACTACTTTTGACCAGATCCCTATGAGCCCTGGTCAAACTTTATGCACTATGTAGGGAATAAGGTACCATTTTGGGACTCACATTCTGTATGGCTCTGCTCTCTGGTCACCGGAGCAGGGCAGGCATAGCTGCCCAGTGTGTGTGCCTAGCTCCCTGGCTGCACACCACACTCCCTTGCCTAGGCTGGATGATCCAAGCCAAAGTTCGAAAAGCAGGGCCTAAAATAATGTATAAGAGATTATACAAAATACTTTGCTGTGATTCTTCTGTGGATGATGTAAAAAATATTTGTGACTCGTTTCAGGAAATTAGGACTACAGTATGTCTCACGTCACTACTTCACGGGAGAGCCATTTGAATGTAAACTTTAGAAAAATATATATGCTTTTGTGGGCAGAAATACCTTCTGGAACTTTCATGTGCTTTAATAACAAACTTGTATGCCATCTGCAAATATGAATACAATTGTTAATTTTGGAGCCTAGTTGGTTTAGCCACAGAAAAAGACAGCAACCTAGCCATGATTGGCTGAGATAATGAGTGGGCTGCACATGCCGAGAGATGAGTTTGGATTGGTCTGCCATGTAGCATGCTTCTGTCTATAACATGAGCTGGTCAGTATGTGTAGGTAATCCTTTCTAACACTGCTTTGTTGAAGGATATCATGTAGTAGAACTGCATAAGTGTTGCTTTCCACTTTCTGGAGGACCGAGTTTTGAAATCAGTGGAATTCGAGTATGATAGCTAAGGAGATCGAGAAAATTCTGCCGTTTGATTGCAAATATGTTGACGAAGTCGAAAAGAGAACACATCTTCAAACTAAGGGCAACCATGTCATCCGTTACAGAGAGGGTGAAGCGTCCATCCATGTATACGGGTAAGCGAGTCTAGCTAGGTACATTTTCAGATATTACACATTTCTAATTTAGTCAGAAAGTCATTTTCATTTCAAGTTAAAGTGTACTGTTAGTGAGCTGGCTAATGTTAGCTGGCTGGATTGCTGGCTAACGTTACATGTATGATCTGTGTAGTAATATTATTAGCATCTCAGAGTCATTTGCATTGCTATTTACAGCATAATGTTAGCTAGCTAACATTGAATTTGGTTGGTTAGCTACCTACAGATTCATGCAGCGTAGTAACATTATCAGTTGGGATTATAGTTTATTATTTAGCTAGCTAGCTACATGTCTAAACAGAAGACTCCAATATACAATAAATAATTTCACTAGAATGTTTATGATTTCACTGCGACTATCGATAGATGCAGAATAACTGACACATTTACAAACGCTCAATACCCGTTGAATATGGCTGGTGTCAGTAAACGTTGGCAGAGAAGCATAATTAAATTGCTGCCAGCAGCACAGTTGCAGTCACCAACACTCTGGATAACATAAAAACAGCCTAACCAGCTCTGCTAGGGCGAAGAAAATTATCAGAGTGTGCTGTTCTCTCATTTGTGTCTCGAAGTATCTTGCAAGCTAGCCAACGTTAGCCAGTTAGCTTGGGTGCTTGACTGCTGTTAGGTCAGAATGTTCGAATCAACCCTACTCCTCGGCCACAGCATCCGGTGTGCGCTCCGAACGCTCAGAGAGTGAATGGCTTTGAATTTACGAATGGACAGTCTAGCAACACTCTAAGTTTACAAATGCCACACTCTAGCACTCTGGCACAAACACAGCCATAGCCAACCAGCCTTTAGTCTTGAATTCTTTGGTTGTTTAATACATGACCTCACAGTGGAATCCTTAAAGATATTTACATAAAGAGGGTGGGGCTAAAGCTAAAGAGGGTGTGGATGATCCTGATTCGATGTAGACAAAGAAGAGCTCTCCAGTATGTGTACCAAAACATTCAAGGGCCATTTTCTCAAAAGTGATTTAGTTTATCAACCTTTAAAGCATAATTACTTTCCCATTGTTCCTCAACTGCAGTGTATGATATATAATTTTCTAGCTCAGGGTCTCTACTTTTATCCAATGTAAAAAACACAATTTGTAATTATGCTACATAAGTACGAATCGAGCCGGTCGGTCACATTTGCTGGTCTGATGTGATTAATAACGAGCTTCCAGACGCTGAAATTATGAAATAGCTTCTTCCAATTATTGATAAACATGCACCTGTTAAGACATTTACTGTTAGAACTGTTAAGGCTCCATGGATTGATGAGGAATTGAAAAACTGTATGGATGGGGCAAAAGGACTGGCTAATAAGTCTGGCTGCATATCTGGCTGGCTGACTTACTGCAAATTGAGAAATGATGTGACTAAACTCAACAAAAAGAAGAAGAAACTGTATTTTGAAGCCAAGAGCAATGATATAAAGAATGATGGAAACATTTTTAGAGTACTAAATCATGGGCAGAAAGATACATTTTACTCCATCTTGCATCGAATCAGATGGCTTCTTTATCACAAAACCATTTGATTTTGCCAATTATTTTAATGATTACTTCATTGGCAAAGTGGGCAAACTTAGGCAGGAAATGCCAACAACAAACAGTGAACCATCGTATTCATGTATAAAAACTAATAATGAAAGAAAAGCATTGCGAGTTTAAATTTGATCAAGTTAGTGTGGGAGAGGTGGAAAAATTATTGTTATCAATCAATGATAACAAACGTCCTGGCATTGACAACTTAAATGGAAAGCTACTGAGGATGGTAGCTGACTCTATTGCCACACCTATCTGTCATGTCTTTAATCTGAGCCTAGAGGAAAGTCTTTGTCCTCGTGCCTGGAGGGAAGCTAAAGTAATTCCGCTACCCAAGAGTGGTAAAGAGTGGCCTTTACTGGTTCTAACAGCAGACCAATCAGCTTGCTGCCAGCTCTTAGCAAACTGTTGGAAAAATTGTGTTTGACACAATACAACGCTGCCTCTCTGTAAACAAATTACCAACAGACTTTCAGCATGCTTGTAGAGAAGGGCACTCAACGTCTACTGCACTGCCACAAATGACTGATGATTGGTTGAAAGATATTGATAAGAAGAAGATTGTGGGAGCTGTACTGTTAGATTTCAGTACAGCCTTTGATATTATTACCATAACCTGTTGAGAAAACTGATGTGTCATGGCTTTTCAACCTCAGCTCTGAATCCATGATTTGGCAATCTATCTAATAGAACTTAGAGGGATTTCTTTAATGGGAGCGTCTCTAATGCCAAACAATGGAAGCTCTCTAGGCCCTCTACTCTTTTCTATTTTTAACAATGACCTGCCACTGGCATTCAACCATATTACACACCAGCAACCACAGCTGATGAAGTCACTGAAACCCCTTAACAAAGAGTTGCAGTCTGTTTTGGAATGGGTGGCCTGTAATAAACTGGACCTGAACATCTCTAAAACGAGCAATGTATTCAAGAGCATTGTATTTAGTACAAATCATTCCCTAAGTTCTAGACCTCAGCTGAATCTGGAAATGAATGGTGTGGCTGATGAACATGTTGAGGAGACTAAATTACTTGGTGCTACCTTAGACTGTAAACTGTCATGGTCAAAACACATACTGTACATTCAATGGGTGTAAAGATGGGAAGAGGTCTGTCTGTAATAAAGAGATACCTTTTTGACACACTCCACAAAGCAAGTCCTTTAGGCTCTAGTTTCATCTTATCTTGATTATTGTCCTGTCATGTGATCAAGTGCTGCAAAGAAAGACCTAGTTAAGCTGCATCTGGCCCAGAACAGAGCGGCACATCTTGCTCTTCATTGTGATCAGTTGGTAAATATTAATACTATGCATGTCAGTCAATCTTGGCTTTGAGTTGAGGAAAGACTGACTGGACACTTCTTGTTTTTACCACCAAGCACCATGAAGACCAAGGAGCTCTCCAAACAGGTCAAGGACAAAGTTGTGGAGAAGTACAGATCAGGGTTGGGTTATAAAAAAATATCTGAAACTTTGAACATCCTACGGAGCACCATTAAATTCTTTATTAAAAAATGGAAAGAATATGGCACCAAAACAAACCTGCCAAAAGTGGGCCGCCCACCAAAACTTACAGATCAGCCAAGGAGGGCATTAATCAGAGAGGCAACAAAGAGACCAAAGATAACCCTGAAGGAGCTGCAAAGCTCCACAGCGGAGATTGGAGTATCTGTACATAGGACCACTTTAAACCAAATCAAATCAAATTTTATTTGTCACATACACATGGTTAGCAGATGTTAATGCGAGTGTAGCGAAATGCTTGTGCTTCTAGTTCCGACAATGCAGTAATAACCAACAAGTAATCTAACTAACAATTCCAAAACTACTGTGTTATACACAGTGTAAGGGGATAAAGAATATGTACATAAAGATATATGAATGAGTGATGGTACAGAGCAGCATAGGCAAGATACAGTAGATGGTAACGAGTACAGTATATACATATGAGATGAGTATGTAAACAAAGTGGCATAGTTAAAGTGGCTAGTGATACATGTATTACATAAGGATGCAGTCGATGATATAGAGTACAGTATGTACGTATGGATATGAGATGAATAATGTAGGGTAAGTAACATTATATAAGGTAGCATTGTTTAAAGTGGCTAGTGATATATTTACATCATTTCCCATCAATTCCCATTATTAAAGTGGCTGGAGTTGAGTCAGTGTCAGTGTCAGTGTGTTGGCAGCAGCCACTCAATGCTAGTGGTGGCTGTTTAACAGTCTGATGGCCTTGAGATAGAAGCTGTTTTTCAGTCTCTCGGTCCCAGCTTTGATGCACCTGTACTGACCTCGCCTTCTGGATGATAGCGGGGTGAACAGGCAGTGGCTCAGGTGGTTGATGTCCTTGATGATCTTTATGGCCTTCCTGTAACATCGGGTGGTGTAGGTGTCCAGGAGGGCAGGTAGTTTGCCCCTGGTGATGCGTTGTGCAGACCTCACTGGAGAGCCTTACGGTTGTGGGCGGAGCAGTTGCCGTACCAGGCGGTGATACAGCCCGCCAGGATGCTCTCGATTGTGCATCTGTAGAAGTTTGTGAGTGCTTTTGGTGACAAGCCGAATTTCTTCAGCCTCCTGAGGTTGAAGAGGCGCTGCTGCGCCTTCTTCACGATGCTGTCTGTGTGAGTGGACCAATTCAGTTTGTCTGTGATGTGTATGCCGAGGAACTTAAAACTTGCTACCCTCTCCACTACTGTTCCATCGATGTGGATAGGGGGTGTTCCCTCTGCTGTTTCCTGAAGTCCACAATCATCTCCTTAGTTTTGTTGACGTTGAGTGTGAGGTTATTTTCCTGACACCACACTCCGAGGGCCCTCACCTCCTCCCTGTAGGCCGTCTCGTCGTTGTTGGTAATCAAGCCTACCACTGTTGTGTCGTCCGCAAACTTGATGATTGAGTTGGAGGCGTGCGTGGCCACTCAGTCGTGGGTGAACAGGGAGTACAGGAGAGGGCTCAGAACGCACCCTTGTGGGGCCCCAGTGTTGAGGATCAGCGGGGTGGAGATGTTGTTGCCTACCCTCACCACCTGGGGGCGGCCCGTCAGGAAGTCCAGTACCCAGTTGCACAGGGCGGGGTCGAGACCCAGGGTCTCGAGCTTGATGACGAGCTTGGAGGGTACTATGGTGTTGAATGCCGAGCTGTAGTCGATGAACAGCATTCTCACATAGGTATTCCTCTTGTCCAGATGGGTTAGGGCAGTGTGCAGTGTGGTTGAGATTGCATCGTCTGTGGACCTATTTGGGCGGTAAGCAAATTGGAGTGGGTCTAGGGTGTCAGGTAGGGTGGAGGTGATATGGTCCTTGACTAGTCTCTCAAAGCACTTCATGATGACGGAAGTGAGTGCTAAGGGGCGGTAGTCGTTTAGCTCAGTTACCTTAGCTTTCTTGGGAACAGGAACAATGGTCGCCCTCTTGAAGCATGTGGGAACAGCAGACTGGTATAGGGATTGATTGAATATGTCCGTAAACACACCGGCCAGCTGGTCTGTGCATGCTCTGAGGGCGCGGCTGGGGATGCCGTCTAGGCCTGCAGCCTTGCGAGGGTTAACACGTTTAAATGTCTTACTCACCTCGGCTGCAGTGAAGGAGAGTCCACATGTTTTCGTTGCAGGCCGTGTCAGTGGCACTGTATTGTCCTCAAAGCGGGCAAAAAAGTTATTTAGTCTGCCTGGGAGCAAGACCTCCTGGTCCGTGACTGGGCTGGATTTCTTCTTATAGTCCGTGATTGACTGTAGACCCTGCCACATGCCTCTTGTGTCTGAGCCGTTGAATTGAGATTCTACTTTGTCTCTGTACTGACGCTTAGCTTGTTTGATAGCCTTGCGGAGGGAATAGCTGCACTGTTTGTATTCGGTCATGTTACCAGTCACCTTGCCTTGATTAAAAGTAGTGGTTCGCGCTTTCAGTTTCACGCGAATGCTGCCATCAATCCACGGTTTCTGGTTAGGGAATGTTTTAATCGTTGCTATGGGAACGACATCTTCAACGCACGTTCTAATGAACTCGCACACCGAATCAGCGTATTCGTCAATATTGTTATCCGACGCAATACGAAACATCTCCCAGTCCACGTGATGGAAGCAGTCTTGGAGTGTGGAGTCAGCTTGGTCGGACCAGCGTTGGACAGACCTCAGCGTGGGAGCCTCTTGTTTTAGTTTCTGTCTGTAGGCAGGGATCAACAAAATGGAGTCGTGGTCAGCTTTTCCGAAAGGAGGGCGGGGCAGGGCCTTATATGCGTTGCGGAAGTTAGAGTAAACCGTACACTCCATAGAGCTGGGCTTTACAGAAGAGTGGACAGAAAAAAGTCCTTGCTTAAAGAAAGGAATAAGCAAACAGGTATGGTGTTTGCCAAAAGGCATGTGGGAGACTCCCCAAACGTATGGAAGAAGGTACTGTGGTCAGATGACACTAAATGTTGCTTTTTGGCCATCAAGGAAAATGCTATGTCTGGTGCAAACCCTACACCTCTCATCTCCCCAAGAACACCATTCCCACAGTGAAGCATGGTGGTGGCAGCATCATGCTTTGGGGATGTTTTTCATCAGCAGGGACTGGGAAACTGGTCAGAATTTAAGGAATAATGGATGGCACTAAATACAGGGAAATTCTTGAGGGGAAACCTGTTTCAGTCTTCCAGAGATTTGAGACTGGGACGGAGGTTCACCTTCCAGTAGGACAATGACCCTAAGCATACTGCTAAAGCAACACTTGAGTGGTTCAAGAGGAAACATTTAAATGTCTTGGAATGGCCTAGAAAAGCCCAGACCTAAATCCAAATGATAATCTGTGGTATGATTTAAAGATTGCTGTACACCAGCGGAACCCATCCAACTTGAAAGAGCGGGAGAGGTTTTGCCTTGAAGAATGGGCAAAATCCCAGTGGCTAGATGTGCCAAGCCTATAGAGACCTACCCCAAGAGACTTGCAGCTGTAATTGCTGCAAAAGGTGGCTCTACAAAGTATTGACTTTGGTGGGGTGAATAGCTCAAGTTTTCTGTTTTTATGTCTTATTTCTTGTTTGTTTCACGATAAAAATATTTTGCATATTCAAAGTGGTATGCATGTTGTGTAAATCAAATGATACACCCCCCCAAAATACATTTTAATTCCAAGTTGTAAAGGCAACAAAAGAGGAAAAATGCCAAGGAGTGAATACTTTCACAAGACACTGTATAAAGTGCATGGTGAAAGTATTCAGACCCCTTGACTTCATCCACATTTTGTTATATTACAGCTTTATTCGAAAATTTATTAAATAGTTTTTTCCCCCTCGCGAATCTACTCACAATACCCCATAATGACAAAGCAAAAACAGGTTTTTAGACATTTTTGGAAATGTTTTAAAAATAAAACACTGAAATATCACATTTACATAAGTATTCAGACCCTTTACTCTGTACTTTGTTGAAGCACCTTTGGCAACGATTACAGCCTTGAATATTCTTGAGTGTGACGCTACAGTTTATACCATTCTTCTCTGCAGATCCCATCAAGCTCTATCGGGTTGTATGGGGAGCGTCGCTTCACACCAATTTTCCGGTCTCTCCGTAGATGTTCGATCGAGTTCAAGTCCGGGCTCTGGCTAGGCCACTCAAGGACATTCAGAGACTTGTCCAAAAGCCACTCCTGCGTTGTCTTGGGTGTGCTTAGGGGCATTGTCCTGTTTCCCTCAGTCCCTGCCACTGAAAAAATAACACAGTATTGTGCTGCCACCACAATGCACAGATTTCCTCCAGACGTGACACTTGGTATTCAGGCCAAAGAGTTCAATCTTGATTTCATCAGACCAGAGAATCATGTTTTTCATGGTCTGCGAGTTCTTACAGTACCCTTTGGCAAACTCCAAGTGGGCTGTCATGTGCCTTTTCCTGATGAGTAGTTTCTGTCTGGCCCCTCTACCATAAATGCCTGATTGGTGGAGTGCTACAAAGATTGTTGTCCTTCTGGTAGGTTCTCCCATCTCCACAGAGGACCTCTGAAGCTCTGTCAGTGACCATAGAGTTCTTGGTCACCTCCCTGACCAAGGACTTACTCCCCCCATTGCTCAGTTTGGCCAGGCAGCCAGCTCTAGGAAAAGTCTTGGTGGTTCCAAACTTATTCCATTTAAGGACAATGGAGGCCACTATGTTCTTGGGGACTTTTAATGCTGCAGAAATGTTTGGTGTCCTTCCCCAGATTTGTGCCTCGACACAATCCTCTCTCAGAGGTCTACCAACATTTCCTTCGACCACATGGCTATGTTTTTGCGCTGACATGCATTGACAACTGTTGTACCTTACAGTTGAAGTCAGAAGTTTACATACACTTAGGTTGGAGTCATTAAAACTCGTTTTTCAACCACTCCACAAATTTCTTGTTAACAAAGTTTTGGCAAGTCGGTTAGGACATCTACTTGGTGCATGACACAAGTCATTTTTCCAACAATTGTTTACAGACAGATTATTTAACCTATAATTCACTATGTCACAATTCCAGTGGGTCAAAAGTTTACATACACTAAGTTGACTGTGCCTTTAAACAGCTTGGAAAATTCCAGAAAATTATGTCATGGCTTTAGAAGCTTCTGATAGGCTAATTGACGTAATTTCAGTGAGGTGGAGGTGTACCTGTGGATGTATTTCAAGGCATGCCTTCAAACTCAGTGCCTCTTTGCTTGACATCATGGGAAAA
Source organism: Oncorhynchus tshawytscha (assembly GCF_018296145.1). Classification (NCBI taxonomy): domain Eukaryota; kingdom Metazoa; phylum Chordata; class Actinopteri; order Salmoniformes; family Salmonidae; genus Oncorhynchus; species Oncorhynchus tshawytscha. The sequence continues at coordinate 11,501,525 of NC_056440.1, read as the reverse complement.
TCAAAAGAAATCAGCAAAGACCTCAGACAAAAATTGTAGACCTCCACAAGTCTGGTTCATCCTTGGGAGCAATTTCCAAATGATTGAAGGTACCACGTTCATCTGTACAAACAATAGTACGCAAGTATTAACACCATGGGACCACGCAGCCGTCATACCGCTCAGGAAGGAGACGCGTTCTGTCTCATAGAGATGAATGTACTTTGGTGCGAAAAGTGCAAATCAATCCCAGAACAACAGCAAAGGACATTGTGAAGATGCTGGAGAAAACAGGTACAAAAGTATCTATTTCCACAGTAAAACGAGTCCTATATTGACATAACCTGAAAGGCCGCTCAGCAAGGAAGAAGCCACTGCTCCAAAACCACCATAAAAATCCAGACTACGGTTTGCAACTGCACATGGTGACAAAGATCGTACTTTTTGGAGAAATGTCCTCTGGTCTGATAGAAAAAAAAATAGAACTGTTTGGCCATAATGACCATCGTTTTGTTTGGAGGAAAAAGGGGGAGGCTTGCAAGCCGATGAACACCATCCCAACCATGAAGCACAGGGGTGGCAACATCATGTCCTGGGGGTGCTTTGCTGCAGGAGGGACTGGTGCACTTCACAAAATAGATGGCATCATGAGGGAGGAAAATTATGTGGATATATTGAAGCAACATCTCAAGACATCAGTCAGGGAGTTAAAGCTTGGTCGCAAATGGGTCTTCCAAATGAACAATGACCCCAAGCATACTTTCAAAGTTGTGGCAAAATGGCTTAAGGACAACAAAGTCATGGTATTGGATTGGCCATCACAATGCCCTGACCTCAAAACCATAGAAAATTTGTGGGCAGAACTGAAAGAGCGTGTGCGAGCAATGGAGGCCTACAAACCTGACTCAGTTACAAAAGCTCTGTCAGGAGGAATGGGTCAAAATTTACCCAAATTATGGGAAGATTGTGGAAGGCTACCCGATACGTTTGACCCATGTCAAACAATTTAAAGGCAATGCTGCCAGACACTAATTGAGTGTACTGTATGTAAACTTCTGACCCACTGGGAATGTGATAAAATCAATAAAAGCTGAAATAAATCATTCTCTCTACTATTATTCTGACATTTCACATTCTTAAAATAACGTGGTGATCCTAACTGACCTAAGACAGGACATTTTTTACCAGGATTAAATGTCAGGAATGATGAAAAACTGAGTTTAAATGCATTTGGCTCGTGTATGTAAACTTCCGACTTCAACTGTATCTAGTCAGGTGTGTGCATTTCGAAATCATGTCCAATCAATTGAATGTCCCACAGGTGTACAAGAATGATTAATTGAAACAGGATGCTCCTGAGGTCAATTTCGAGCCTCATAGCAAAGGGTCTGAATACTTAATTAAATACGTTTTTTATATTGAATAAACTAGCAAAAATGTATACAACGCAGTTTTAACATTGTCATTATGGGGTATTGTGTGTAGATTGATGAGGACATTTTTATTATTTAATCCGTTTTAGAATAAGGCTGTAACGTAAAAAGATGTGAAATAAGTCAAGGGATCTGAATACTTTCCGAATGCACTGTACCTTATTAGATGAGTAGGTGGATCAGTGTTGATTCTATGAATTCAGTGAATATTTTATAGTCACCATTGTGTTTTTTGTGTGTTTTTCATCTCTGTTGCTGGCTGATGATTATGGGGCATTTCAATCCTGTCTCTAAATGAGGGGTCTTCCAGGAGCTTGTCATGGAGAACGGCTGATTGCTGAATTCTTTACCTCAGAGAATAAGGACCATTATTGTTTGTTATCCACAGACATGTGCAGTGGCGAGAGTGATAGGGAGAGAGATACATAGACATAGAGAAAGATGGAGAGAGGGAGAGATATATATAAAGGGGAGAGAGACATACAATCAGCATTGTTCAGAATTAAAGAAAAAGGAGAGAGAGATAAGATAGAGAGGATGGAAGAGCAAAGAGGAGAGAATGAAACAGAACAAAAGCGAGGAGGGAGAGAATGAAACAAAGAAGAGAGAATGGGAGAAAAAAGAGAAAGGCTTCTCTTTCTCTCTCCTTCTCTCCTCTCTCTCGCTTTCTCTGCTTCTCTCCTTCTCTTGTTCTATCTTTCTCTGCTTCTCTCCTTCTCTTGTTCTATCTTTCTCTCCTTCTCTCCTGTCTCTCATGCTCTCTTCTTCTCTCACTCTCTTTCTCTCCTTCTCCTATTGCCAAAGCAAGTAAGTAGATAATTAACAATAGTGAAATAAACAAAACAAAAATCCATTAAACATTACACTCACAAAAGTTCCAAAAGAATAAGACACTTCAAATGTCATATTATGTGGAAGTAGTTCAAGTTCAAAATGTAAAATAAATAAACATAAATATGGGTTGTATTTACAAAGGTGGTTGTTCTCCACTGGTTGCTCTTTTCCTTGTGGCAACAGGTCACAAATCTTGCTGCTGTGATGGCAAACTGTGGTATTTCACCCAGTAGATATGGGAGTTGATCAAAACTGGGTTTGTTTTCTTTGTCTTTGTGGATATGTCTCTCTCTACTTCTCTCTCTCCCTCTCTCTCTCTCTCTCTCTCTCTTTCTCTTTCTCTCTGGCTCATCTTTCTAGAGGACCACTTCACCATTCCCTCCTACATTCATCACCTCTCCTCGGAGTGAGTTTCATTTGCAGCAAACAGATGTAAGAGAATCCATACAGTAGCTGAGTGTCAAAAATAGTACCCTATTCGACGATATAGTGCACTACTACCGATATGGCCCTAGTTCAACGTAGTACACTATGTAGGAAATAGGGTGCTATTTGGGACATTGCATCTGACTTCTATGCTCTGGCATAAATCAACCGTTCCCTGTACACAGCAGAAAACACTGTCTAATACATATTCAAAGACCAGTTAGTAAGAAAATGGATTTTGAAGCTCTGTAAGTGAGTGAGCATAGTGGAACAGTGGCTTGCCAAACTATTCACCTCCTTGGCATTTTTCCTATTTTGTTGCCTTACAACCTGGAAACAAAATAGATTTTTGGGGGGTTTGTATCATTTGATTTACACAACATGCCTACCACTTTGAAGATGCAAAATATTTTTGGGGGTGAAACAAACAAGTAATAGGACATAAAAACAGAAAAGTTGAGCGTGCATAACTATACATCCCCCCAAAGTTAATACTTTGTAGAGCCACCTTTTGCAGCAATTACAGCTGCAAGTCTCTTGGGGTATGTCTCTATAAGCTTGGCACAATAAGCTAGCCACTGGGATTTTTGCCCATTCTTCAAGGCAAAACTGCTCCAGCTCCTTCAAGTTGGATGGGTTCCGCTGGTGTACAGCAATCTTTAAGTCATACCACAGATTCTCATTTGAATTGAGGTCTGGGCTTCGACTAGGCTATTCCAAGACATTTAAATGTTTCCCCTTAAACCACTCAAGTGATGCTTTAGCAGTATGCTTAGGGTCATTCTCCTGCTGGAAGGTGAACCTCCGTCCCAGTCTCAAATCTCTGGAAGATGGAAAAAGGTTTCCCTCACGAATTTCCCTGTATTTAGCTCCATCCATTATTCCTTCAATTCTGACCAGTTTCCCAGTCCCTGCAGATGAAAAACATCCCCACAGCATGATGCTGCCACCACCATGCTTCACTGTGGGGATGTTGTTCTAGGGGTGATGAGAGGTGTTGGGTTTGCACCAGACATAGCGTTTTCCTTGATGGCCAAAAAGCAAGATTTTAGTGTCATCTGACCAGAGTACCTTCTTCCATATGTTTGGGGAGTCTCCCACATGCCTTTTGGCAAACACCAAACGTGTTTGCTTATTCTTTTCTTTAAGCAATTTTTTTTTTCTCTGGCCACTCTTCCATAAAGCCCAGCTCTGTGGAGTGTGCGGATTAAAGTGGTCCTATGGACAGATACTCCAATCTCCACTGTGGAGCATTGCAGCTCCTTCAGGGTTATCTTTGGTCTCTTTGTTGCCTCTCTGATTAAATGCCCTTCTTGCCTGGTCCGTGAGTTTTGGTAGTCGGCCCTCTCTTGGCAGGTTTGTTTTGGTGCCATATTCTTTCCATTTTTTAATAATGGATTTAATGGTGCTCCGTGGGATGTTCAAAGTTTCATAAATGTTTGGTACTCAACCCTGATCTGTACTTCTCCACAACTTTGTCCCTGACCTGTTTTGAGAGCTCCCTGGTCTTCATGGTGCCACATGCTTGGTGGTGTGTTGCAGACTCTGGGGCCTTTCAGAACAGGTATATATACTGAGATCATGTGACACATAAATAAAGTCCACCTGTGTGCAATCTAACTAATTTTGTGACCTCTGAAGGTTATTAGTTACACCAGATCTAATTTAGGGGCTTCATAGCAAAGGGGGTGAATACATATGCTCACACCACTTTTCATTTTTTTCATTTTTATTTTTATTTTTTAATTTCACTTCACCAATTTGGAATATTTTGTGTATGTCCATTACATGAAATCCAAATCAGAATCAATTTAAATTACAGGTTGTAATGCAACGAAATAGGAAAAACACCAAGGGGGATGAATACTTTTGCAAGGCACTGTACTACAGTACTATGAACAGACTGAGACAGCATCACTGTGAGTGTGATAGAAGCAGAACGGGAGATAAAGAGAGAGAACAGTCCGCCTTTCAAATGTCTCTATTCCCTATTCTGCCCAGTGCCGCTGTGTTGAATGTGCCGAAACATGACAAAGACTCTATTATTATACTGTACGTAGATAGTGCACTGACTCCTTCTACAGTATGTCTTTACAGAGTATATTTTCAAAGTCAAAGTGAGAGGTTTCTCACAGACCTGAAGTGATTCATCTTTTTATCCAGACTCTGATTTTTAGCCCTCTGTCTTGTATGGTGACTGGGCTTTTGTTTCCGTCTGAATGGATCTGAGAGGGTGATGTGCTGATGGGTTGGCAGAGAAATGGTGCTGAAGGTAAGGAGAGTGAATACAGACGGTGCATCCCAAATGGCTTCCTATTCCCTTTTAAGTGGCCTTCATTTGACCAGGACCCAAACGTATGATTGAATGAACAAACCAATGCAGGCTTGAGACTCATTAAACAAAATGAGACTCAAAGGCAAAAACATACCACTTGCTTGCCATGATGTCATGATAAACATCTGAACCTGTAAATAGACAAAAAACAGTTAATGTGCTGAACAGGATGTGGTTAATCTTCCATCTCACTGAACTAGAGGTTAATCTCCCATCTCACTGAACTAGAGATTAATCTCCCAACTCACTGAACTAGAGATTAATCTTCCATTTTACTGAACTAGAGATTAATCTCCCATCTCACTGAACTAGAGATTAATCTCACTGAACTAGAGGTTAATCCCCCATCTCACTGAACTACAGATTAATCTCCCATCTCACTGAACTATAGATTAATCTCCCATCTCACTGAACTAGAGGTTAATCTTCCATTTTACTGAACTATAGATTAATCTCCCATCTCACTGAACTACAGATTAATCCCCCATCTCACTGAACTACAGATTAATCTCCCATCTCACTGAACTATAGATTAATCTCCCATCTCACTGAACTAGAGGTTAATCTTCCATTTTACTGAATTAGAGGAAAGTGAATGAACGGGTGGCAAACATGCAACCTTTCAGATGATTTGATATGGCCCGCCATGATCTCTCAGTAAAATTAAGTAAAATAATTGATAAATAAATTATATATATTTTTTTATATTGGATGGGGAGCGTTGCACAGCTATTTTCTGGTCTCTCCAAAGATGTTCGATCGGGTTCTAGGTGGGGCTCTGACTGGGCCTCTCAAGGACATTCAGAGACTTGTCCCAAAGCCACTGCTGCATTGTCTTGGCTGTGTGCTTAGGTTCATTATCCCGTTGGAAGGTTAACCTTCGGCCCCAGTCTGAGGTCCTGAGAGCTCTGGAGCAGGTTTTTCTTCAAGGATCTCTCTGTACTTTGCTCCGTTCATCTTTCCCTCGATCCCAACTTGTCTCCCAGTCCCTGCTGCTAAACAAACATCCCACAGCATGATGCTGCCACCACCATGCTTCACTGTAGGGATGGTACCAGGTTTCCTCCAGATGTGAGGCTTGGCATTCAGGCCAAAGAGTTCAATCTTGATTTCATCAGACCAGAGTCCTTTAGGTATCTTTTGGCAAACTCCAAGTGGGCTTTCATGTGCCTTTTACTGAGGAGTGGCTTCTGTCTTGCCACTCTACCATAAAAGCCTAATTGTTGGAGTGTTGCAGCGATGGTTTTCCTTCTGGAATGTTCTCCCATCTTCACAGAGGAACTTTGGAGCTCTGTCGCAAGTGACCATTGGGTTCTTGGTCACCTCCCTAACCAAGGCCATTCTCCCCCGATTGCTCAGTTTGGCCGGATGGCCAGCTTTAGGAAGAGGCCTGGTAGTTAAAAATGTATTCAATTTAAGAATAATGGCCACTATGTTATTGGGAACCTTAAATGCTGCAGAATTGTTTTGAATCCTGTCTCAGAGCTGTAGGGAAAATTTCTTGGACCTCATGGCTTGGTTGTTGCTCTGACATGTACTGTCAACTGTGGAACTTCATATAGACAGGTGTGTGCTTTTCCAAATCATATCCAATCAATTACATTTACCACAGATGGACTCCAATAGAGTTGTAGAAACATCTCAAGCATGAGCAATGGAAACAGGATGCACCTGAGCTCAATTTTGAGTCTCATAGCAAAATATCTGAATACTTATTTAACGTATTTCTGTTTTTTGTTTTTGAATAAAAACATGTTTTTGCTCTGTCATTATGTGGTTTTGTGTGTAGATTGTGTGTAAGAGGATTACATTTAAAAAAAAAATCCATTATAGAATAAGGCTGTAATGTAACAAAATGTGGAAAAAGTCAAGGGGTCTGAATACCTTCCGAATGCAATGTATATACCCATTGATGCTTGAATATTGTAATTTATAAATGTGTCTTGAGCTTAGTTCAACTGTTATACCCCATCAGAACCCAAAATGTAAGCTTGTTTTACTCCTTGTTTGAAAATATTGCAATTGCAAACAAACACAGTATATCTTCAAAACATCGTTAAAACCAGAATTGTTGATCTCATGGATGGTCAGTTCTTGCATCCATAGCCCCATCTATGACTTTGACAGTGGTTACATTTCTTCAGCCCAATTCCTCAACTGTTTAACAAAAACAGTGACACATGATATAACAATACAGGGCGAGACCCAGATGCAGACACGGAAGGCAGATGGTGGGAGTCTCTGATATTTATTATAATCCAAGGGGTAGGCAGGTCGTGGACAGGCAAAATATCTTAAAGCAGATCAGAGTCCAGGAAGTACAGAGTGGCAGGCAGATTTGAGGTCAGGGCAGGTAGAATGGTCAGGCAGGAGGGCTCAGATTCAAGGCAGGCAAGGTCAAAACCATGATGACTAGAAAAACAGAGATAAGGAAAAAGCAGGAGCACGAAAAACATGGTGGTTGACTTGACAAGACAAGACGAACTGGCAACAGACAAACAGAGAAGACAGCAATAAATACCCCGGGACTAATGGGGAAAACAGGTCACACCTGGAGATGAGTGGAGACAATCACAAAGACAGGTGAAACAGATCGGGGCATAACACATGACCACTTTGTTGTTATTTGAATACCAGATATTCCCTTTATTAAGTAAGGGATAAACGGTGACATTCTGTACATTACCTTGGAAATAATGGACGATGCAACGGGGCGAGGCAGCGGCATGGGGCAGCGGGACGAGGATGAGGCGGGGCACAGTTCCTTTGCAGAGTTCATTTTTCCAAGCTAATGTACAGAACGAAGGTGTTTATTCTGCTTATACCACAATTGCCAGAGAAAACAACATGAAAGCACACATTTACCGATATTTTAATTGTATAAGTTCATTCATACTTTCTCATCTGTTAGTTGCTACAGACGCGACCCAGTCATTAGTTAGATTAGTTTGATATTTACAGACGCGACCCAGTCATTAGTTAGATTAGTTTGATATTTACAGACGCGACCCAGTCATTAGTTAGATTAGTTCGATATTTACAGACGCGACCCAGTCATTAGTTAGATTAGTTCGATATTTACGGACGCGACCCAGTCGTTAGTTAGATTAGTTCGATATTTACAGACGCGACCCAGTCATTAGTTAGATTAGTAGAAATAACTCATTTGGAATATTTTCACTTACATAAGCAAATTCATACATTCTCATCTTTTGGAGACGCGACCCAGACGTTTGTTCGATTAGTTTGATATTGATGGTCGCTCGTTCCTTATGTTTCATTGCCAATGTTCGTATCCATTGCTTCCTAGCCAGCTAGCTTCGGCTAACCCAGTCATGACCTCGGCAGCCAGAAGAACAGCAAATAGCTGTGTTCTATTGACATCCATTTGGATACATAAATAACAATGAATTTATGATGCCCAATTTTGCCTGGCATAGCTAGAAAATTTAGCCTTCTCATCAGGACACTCAACACTGTTCATTACGAGGAGATCGTATTGCATATCAAACACTGGGCTAGAAGCTAGCTAAATAGTTGGTTGCTAGCAAACCTGCCAATATGACAACCTAATTCTAAATGATCAGTGGCTGAAAACAGCTGGTGAAACTAGAAACATGGAAGTATTTGACAGCATAGCGCCACCTGCGTCATGACTGCAACAATAGGGACCAGAGAAAATCATGTTCATCACTCACCACGTTAGGTCATCAGATGCGCCAATAAAATGTCACAACACAACTGATTGGCTCAAACCCATTAAGAAGGAAAGAAATTCCACAAATTAACTTTAAACAAGGCACACCTGCTAATTGATATGCATTCCAGGTTTTGATGTCTTCACTATTATTCTACAGTGTAGAAAATAGTAAAAATAAAGAAAAACCCTTGAATAAGTAGTAAACTTTTGACTGGTACTGTATGCAGTGAGCAGTAAAATTTAATGTGTATATACAGTAAATTATATATCTACGTGACTCGTAATAACATTCCATTTATAACACCTTTCAACCCAAAACCAAAAACCATCGACCAATACCAAGTTTACAGTGTAACCTGACCACCAATGCCCAATCTCCACAGGATGTCACAGTATCTAAGGGCTTGTGTGGGATATGTGACCAATGTAAATAAGATGAAATTCCTGAGAAGACAATAAAAACCATTTACATATAGTAATTCAGAGTTCACCCTGTCAAGATACAAGTTACCACAGAGATCATACATCCATATAGACAGCATCAGAGTTATCCTCAGAGGACAAGTTACCACAGAGATCATACATCCATATAGACAGCATCAGAGTTATCCTCAGAGGACAAGTTACCACAGAGATCATACATCCATATAGACAGCATCAGAGTTATCCTCAGAGGACAAGTTACCACAGAGATCATACATCCATATAGACAGCATCAGAGTTATCCTCAGAGGACAAGTTACCACAGAGATCATACATCCTTATAGAGAGCATCAGAGTTATCCTGAGGACAAGTTACCACAGAGATCATACATCCTTATAGAGAGCATCAGAGTTATCCTCAGAGGACAAGTTACCACAGAGATCATACATCCATATAGAGAGCATCAGAGTTATCCTCAGAGGACAAGTTACCACAGAGATCATACATCCATATAGACAGCATCAGAGTTATCCTCAGAGGACAAGTTACCACAGAGATCATACATCCATATAGAGAGCATCAGAGTTATCCTCAGAGGACAAGTTACCACAGAGATCATACATCCTTATAGAGAGCATCAGAGTTATACTGAGGACAAGTTACCACAGAGATCATACATCCATATAGAGAGCATCAGAGTTATCCTCAGAGGACAAGTTACCACAGAGATCATACATCCTTATAGAGAGCATCAGAGTTATCCTCAGAGGACAAGTTACCACAGAGATCATACATCCTTATAGAGAGCATCAGAGTTATCCTCAGAGGACAAGTTACCACAGAGATCATACATCCATATACTGTAGATTATGGATGTATTTGTAGGGCCAAGCCTACAATTCCTCCCTGGACAGATGCTGTAAATGGATGCCCTGAGTCCAATAAAGGAAGACTTCTAGAACCCAACTTCTAGAAACCAACATCTAGTCCTTGGGCCCATGACATCCGTAGTGTCTTCCTTGGGATTGTTGACAATGTGCTTTGGACATGAAAATGTCACTAGGTACACATTCCTTCTACCGAGCTCAATAAAACATCTTTGTTGACGGCGGAAAGATTACACCAGTCAAGACCAGTTTGGTCAAGGGTATCCTCAAAGTATGAATCAGATGCATATGCAATGGAATAAAATAAAAATACATGCATAATTAAAGTGTTGAATTGTACTTTTCTTGGAGAAAGACAGAAAGTTCAATTGAAAAAGCCTCTCCCCTCTGGGAAAAAGTTTGAAAACCATATTGATGAGAACAAATCACCCCAAGACCAATTATTCAGTTTAGATGAATTTATAACATTTTAGACATGCGTTTTTCTGGATGTTGTTATTCTGTCTATCACTGTTCAAATAAACCTACCATTAAAATTATAGACGGATCATTACTTTGTCAGTGGGCAAACATACTAAAATCAGCAGGGGGTCAAGTACTTTTTTTTCCAAGTCACCTTCTAACAAATTAGGATGATGGCAAAATTCAAAACACAATTTGGGAGTGAGATCCAAAGCCCACTCACGGCTTGTGTACATCAGATATGAATTATTCCGTTGTTTGTCAACCCAATCTGAGCCAAACAAAACATGTTAGCTGTGGGTTAGTAAGCTTGTCAGTATAATTCATGAGCAAAACGTTGGGTTATTCTCCAGACAGGACAGAAACATTCAACAAGTAAGACGTGGAACCTATAAAACACATGGAACATTACGTGTACAAACACAGGCCTCTATGGGACAAAGTAATGGAGTTGCCTTGACTAAGGACTGCTATCAATTTCAGTTCAAATGTGTAAGAATCATAATCTCCCATTAAAAATGCATAAAAATCTACTGTTTCATATTGAGAGCTGAGTTTGTTATGAAAAACCAGCGAGGCCAATGTGATTCCCTTTAATCTTACAGTAAACAGCCACCTAGCTAGCCACTAGCTAGCAGAGGGGTGGGATAAAACTCATAACTAACACTCATCTTCACAAATCAGATGGATTTAGCCATACGCAGAATACCTTTTGGAAGCAAAACACGTTTTATAAGAAGGATGGGATCCACCCAAATCATTTGGGTTTCTGGATCCTTTCACAGCATTATAAGGCTGCGTTGAGACAATGACTTATCAATGACCCAAGCCCAGCTCAGTTAATCCCTACCATTGTGTTGCTGAGTCATCATAATGCTTCAGCAAATGTACATTATATCAGGGTTGTTGGTAGACACAATGTAAGTAACCTAATTTATGTCCCTCTAACTGCCCCGAATGCCTATGCTGATCATACAGCTCTTGTATGCAGCAATCATGTGTCTATGAACCAGATTTATGCTGTTAGCACTGAGGCGGTGTGCTCTAGTAGGAAGTCCACTGTGTGCAGCTCACCCTGCACTAACATACATTACATCAGAATATCTACTTCTACTATGCTTCCCAGTAAAGCAATGACTTCTACTAAGCTTCCCAGTAAAGCTTCCCAGTAAACCATGTTAACATATGTAGCTTAAGAAACAAGGTTCATGAAATGAATAACTTGCTAGTAACAAATGACATTCATATTCTGACTATCTCTGAAACTCACTTCGATAATACCTTTGATGATACAGTGGTAGCAATACATTTTCTGGGGGATTTAAATATTGACCCGCTTTCATCAAGCTGCCTACTCAAGAAACAACTTTAAACTGTAACCAGTGCCTGCAACCTGGTTCAGGTTATCAATCAACCTACCCGGGGGGTTACAAACAGTACAGGAATGAAATCATCAACATGTATTGATCACATCTTTACTAATGCTGCAGAAATGTGCATGAAATCAGTATCCAGATCCATCGGATGTAGTGATCACAATACAGTAGCCATATCTAGAAAAATCTAAAGTTCCTAAGGCTGGGCCTAATAGAGTGTATAAGAGGTCATACAAGAAATTTTGTAGTGATTCCTATGTTATTGATCTAAATGATATTTGTTGGTCTGTGGTGTGTAATGAGGTGCAACCAGATGCTGCACTTGACACATTTATGAAATTGCTTATCCCAGTTACTAATAAGCATGCACCCAGAAAGAAAATGACTGTAAAAACTGTTAAATCCCCATGGTTTGATGAGGAATTGAAAAATTGTATGATTGAGATGGATGAGGCAAAAGGAATGGCAAATACGTCTGGCTGCACAACAGGTTGGCAAACGTACTGCAAAATGAGAAATCATGTGACTAAACTGAATAAAAAGAAGAAGAAACTACATTATGAAACAAAGATAAATGACATAAAGAATGATAGTGTAAGAATATTTAGAAGATAAATACACAACCCAGAGGATGAGAGGACTTAAGGTCAAGAGAACTAAAGGTCAGGAGAGTACGATCAATAGGGAATTATCAATGAAAATAGTTGTAGCCCCAGGCCTGGGGAGATTGACAGTTCTTTTGTGTTTCTTCCATTTGTGAATAATCACACCAACTGTTGTCACCTTCTCACCAAGCTGCTTGGCGATGGTCTTGTAGCCCATTCCAGCCTTGTGTAGCTCTACAATCTTGTCCCTGACATCCTTGGAGAGCTCTTTGGTCATGGCCATGGTGGAGAGTTTGGAATCTGATTGATTGATTGCTTCTGTGGACAGGTGTCTTTTATACAGGTAACAAACTGAGATTAGGAGCACTCCCATTAAGAGTGTGCTCCTAATCTCAGCTCGTTACCTGTATAAAAGACACCAGGGAGCCAGAAATCTTTCTGATTGAGAGGGTGTCAAATACTTATTTCCCTCATTAAAATGCAAATCAATTTATAACATTTTAGACATGCGTTTTTCTGGATGTTGTTGTTATTCTGTCTATCACTGTTCAAATAAACCTACCATTAAAATTATAGACGGATCATTACTTTGTCAGTGGGCAAACATACTAAAATCAGCAGGGGGTCAAGTACTTTTTTTCCCAAGTCACCTTCTAACAAATTAGGATGATGGCAAAATTCAAAACACAATTTGGGAGTGAGATCCAAAGCCCACTCACGGCTTGTGTACATCAGATATGAATTATTCCGTTGTTTGTCAACCCAATCTGAGCCAAACAAAACATGTTAGCTGTGGGTTAGTAAGCTTGTCAGTATAATTCATGAGCAAAACGTTGGGTTATTCTCCAGACAGGACAGAAACATTCAACAAGTAAGACGTGGAACCTATAAAACACATGTCTATACAAGTTTATCGTAAATACACATTATAGCCTACCACACATCCACAAATCCCAGTCCTGACAGTTTGTTTACCGTGTATGAGTTAATCTGGTTCTTGGGACGGAGAGATTGATACATTTTTGCCCGTGATTGATTTTTAGGTGACCCCATCAACTCTGCCCTTTGCTGAGGCTGCTCTGGTGTGAAGGGGGACTCTCTCAGTTTACACCTCCTGGTGCTGTATGTATCAAACATCTCAGAGCAGGAGTGCTGATTCAGAGTCAGTTTTTTTAACAGAATAAATAAGATTGGACAGACAGGAAGGACCTGATCCTAGATCAGCACTCCTACTCTGAGACCATACAGCTGATCAGACTGTATTGTTACAAAGCCTCTGTGGCCTTTTGTATAAATACTTACTGAGTAGGCTACATACTACCAAGCAGCTCGCAAATTGGACTCACCATGAGTTTAGACAAAGAATAGAATACTACGGAAGAGCGTGAGAGTGCGCACGAGAGAGAGAGTATCATTGGCCACTTTAATAAATGGAACACTAGTCACTTTAATAATGCCACTTTAATAATGTTTACATATCTCACATTACTCATCTCACATGTATATAAAGGCTCCCAAGTGGAGCAGCGGTCTAAGACACTGCATCTTCATACTTGAGGTGTCACTACAGACACCCTGGTTTGAATCCAGGCTGTATCACAACCGGCCGTGATTGGAAGACCTATAAGGTGGTGCACAATTGGCCCAGCGTCGTCCGGGTTTGGCCGGTGTAGGCCGTCATTGTAAATAAGAATCTTAACTGACTTGGCTGGATAAATAAATACTGTATTCCATATTATCTATTGCATCTCAGCCTATGCAACTCTGACATTGCTCATCCATATATTTATATTTATGTATTCTAATCCCGTTCCTTTACTTAGATTTGTGTGTATTAGGTATTTGTTGTGGAATTTTTTAGATATTACTTGTTAGATATTGCTGCACTGTCGGAACTAGAAGCACAAGCAATTTTGCTACACCGGCAATAACATCTGCCAACCATGTGTATGTGACCAATACAATTTGATTTGTTCCCAGAATGGATTAATAGATTTTGATTCGTTGGAGAGAAGCATCATCAGTCCCTGTTCTTATCTCTTCCTGTGTTTCTACACTACAACATCATGCCCACAGTATGTCCATGTTGGAGTCTACCACAACCTCATCTTTTGGTATGCTGAAAGGAAGAGCTACCGCTGTCAGAGTCCCCTCACCACTCACACCAGCCCCCTTTGGCAAGATGGGAGCATTATGTTGTCAGAAGTGCTCACATCATCTCTCTCAGTAGTGTGTATGTGTGTGTGTCTGTGTGTGTGTGTGTGTGTGTGTGTGTGTGTGTGTGTGTGTGTGTGTGTGTGTGTGTGTGTGTGTGTGTGTGTGATAATAGTCATCCTTCAAGCATGAAGGAGATGGCTGATTGTCTTTAATTACCTGTCATATGAAGGGTGATGGTGAATAAGAACTCTCTCCCCTCCTGTCCTCCTGTCCTGTCCTCCTGTCCTCCTGTCCTGTCCTCTCCTCTGAATATCCTACCATTAACGCTCCATGTGTTAATTGCATTTTTGGGGATTTTGGATTCTAATTTAGTCAGGAGTTTTGCTCGGAGTTAGAAACAGCTGCCGGCCGGGCAGTGCCCTCTGCATGCTGGGGTGGCATAGTCCACCTTGATAAGCATGTGACTAGGGCTTATAAAATGTGTTTTATTCTAAAATGTTAAATTACTACCATGATATCTAAGGTAAGAAAGTGGATTTAAGGTCACGATTTAGGATAACCTACTATCTACTACCTTCTATCACATGTCTGTTTCGATATTGAAATCAGTGACCTTAAAAAAATGTTTAGCCTTATATCACATGTGGGCATGTGTTGCATTCGTAAAGACACCATCTTGTCAAAAGTGACTTTGAATATACCATAAAATAAGAGTTTTAGTATATAGTTTTTTGCTAAAATCACAAATATTTACATGAAAAGCAAAAGTGCATTGGAATAATTGTTTGCATCATACACATCGTTATCTAAATCCATAAAATAAAACAATTCAAAGAGTTGGATTATCATTAAAAAATAAACATTTTGCCATGTTAAAATTAAAAGCAATGCATGGTGAATTAATCAATCAGACTCTAAAATGAAAGTTTTCCTCACAACTCATTGGCTGCATCCCAATTGGCACCCTATTCCATATAGTGCACTACTTTTGACCAGAGCTCTATGAGGCTCTGTGCACTATTTAGGGAACACGGTGCCATTTGAGATGCAATAATTTTTTACAAAGTACCAAATGACTCAGCTGACGGTAACCAAGTTTTCCAACAGTTTTTATGCAAGTTAAGAAATACTGAATAAAAAATAATCACTACAGCTGTGATGGAAACAGAAAGGTCTGGTACAATTTTATAAATGACCACAGATAATTTGTTTGTTCGTCATGGTGCTAGGTTTTTGTGTCAGTAACATGTATTATGCGAGAAATGGCGGTGGAAATGCCTTTATGCGCAAATATTGATATAATAACCATCATATCGAAGTACACTTGGAGATACTGTATGCAATGATATGGTGTGTGGTCCTCGCACTACGACTCAGGAAAGCATGCAGTTTATTAGGCTACAGATGAAATAAGTGATGATGAACTTCACAGGGTGGTGAAAGTGATATTGATGCTCCTTTCCAATAAATATCAAAGGTCTTGTTCTGGTGACATGATGATCGATGCTCGACTGACATTTGACAAATACAAATGAAGTCGCTCTTATCCCAAGAGGCGGTCTAAGGCACTGCATCTCAGTGCTAGAGGTGTCACTACAGACACCCTGGTTCAAATCCAGGCTGTTTCACAACCGGCCGTGATTGGGAGTTCCATAGGGCGGTGCACAATTGGCCCAGTGTTGGCCAATGTAGGCTGTCTTTGTAAATAAGAATTTGTTCTTAACGGACTTGCGTAGTTAAGTAAAGATGAAATAAAAAATAGATGTAGACTACCATACCCACACAGCCTACCTGCTGTATCTGGCTGAAGAGCCTGTGCCAAGACCAGAGTAGGCACATTAGCTATTTATCGGTAGAGTTAAGATGGAAACACATTGAGTTTGAGATTTTTATTCGGTACATGAACATTTCAGGGAAAAAGTGCACATCGCGTGCACTCTCTCATTACGCACAGATTTTCTTTACATCAGCAAGTCCTTTTGGTGGAAACCAACTTGTGGGAAAAAACACATATTTTCTTTCTGCAGATTTTTGAATGTTCACATGAAAAGTCTCCAATTGGATGGAAACCCAGCTACTGTAGCTATTATTGGTTAATCTGCTTCATTCCAAGTTAATTTGAATAAATAATATGGAATTGGCCCTGACGTTTAGTATAATTTGACTTGAGTACATCTGACAGTATTAGTGCTCACCAGACCAGAGACAATCCCTTAGTCAAACCTGACAGCTTAATTACTGTGAAAGCATAAACAGCAGCACAATGCTCTCCATGACAATTAACGTTACCGTTCACATGATTTACAAGAGTTCACATGATTTACAAGAGTTCACATGATTTACAAGAGTTCACATGATTTACAAGAGTTCACATGATTTACAAGAGTTCACATGATTTACAAGAGTTCACATGATTTACAAGAGTTCACATGATTTACAAGAGTTCACATGAGAACCAGGATTTTATCAACATGCATAATTATTGCCCTACTGTACACACTTAGAATAAAATGTTCCAAGAGCCTTCTTTATCTGTCCCCATAGGATAACCCTTTCTGGTTCCAGGTAGAACCCTTTCTGGTTCCAGGTAGAACCCTTTCTGGTTCCAGGTAGAACCCTTTCTGGTTCCAGGTAGAATTTTTTTCTGGTTCCAGGTAGAACCTTTTCTGGTTCCAGGTAGAACCCCTTCTGGTTCCAGGTAGAATACTTTCTGGTTCCAGGTAGAACCCTTTCTGGTTCCAGGTAGAATACTTTCTGGTTCCAGGTAGAACCCTTACTGGTTCCAGGCAGAATACGTTCTGGTTCCAGGTAGAATACTTTCTGGTTCCAGGTAGAACCCTTACTGGTTCCAGGTAGAATACTTTCTGCTTCCAGGTAGAACCCTTTCTGGTTCCAGGTAGAACCCTTTCTGGTTCCAGGTATAACCCTTACTGGTTCCAGGTAGAACACTTTCTGGTTCCAGGTAGAATACTTTCTGGTTCCAGGTAGAATACTTTCAAGAGGAAGATGGAGCATTTTCTAACTGTTCTGCTGCTCACTGTAGCTACCCTGATAATCACCACAACAGGTCGACACCAGTACAACACATGGAGCCAGGAGGAGTAGAAATACGTGGACATGGCTATCATACATGCCAACGAGCAATACAAGACGAGGGGAGAACACATGAATTACATGTCAACAAGCAATACAAGACGAGGGGAGAACACATGAATTACATGTCAACTCTTGTAGAACCCGTGGTAAGGATCCTGTTTTCCTAGTATGGTCATCATTGTAATTGTAATAATTAAAACTACCAGTCTGGGATTTGGAAAGATGTTCAATGGTAATTTGAGAGGGTTTACATCTGCCTAACCCCATCCCTCATTTGTATTCCAAAACAAGTGGCAGGGACCTAGTTTTGTTGTTTTTCAAATCCCAGAGTGGAGCTTTATAACATGATTTTACACCATTGTCCCCCATCAGGTGAGAATTACCAAACATTTTGGAACATGTTTATTTACAGAAACCATGTATTTACAGGAATATAACACAAGTTTAACTAAAGTGAGACTATCATTTCTCTCTGTAGTTGTCGATCTCTTTCAAACGGCCTTTCTACTATCTGTTACAGATCAAACCAGACTTCACCTTATTCAACATGTTCCTGAAGTCAACAACTTGTACCATGGCCAATGTAGCAAGTGAACACAAACATGGCCCTGAATGCAGTTTTAAATCCAGCAGGGTAAGTAACAAAAGCAGATTATTCTTGAAGAGGTAATCCCTGTATACTCCGGGGTTGTAATAAATACTTTGGGATTGAGTCCTGTAAAAACACAATTTCAACTATTTCTACATTAGACCGAATCGAGATGGTCCGTCACATATGAACTTGCTTTGACAGTAGGTGTGTTCTTAGTGTCTCCCTGTTCATCAGAATTCATGACCACAGAGTAGATTAGATCAGCCGAGAATTTACAGCACAGAATGTAGCCCTTGATAAGGAACTAGCTGAATGATTTCTCTAATACCTTTCTGGAGACCAAATTGGGAAATAACCTATCCGTCTGGATGATTCTGTGGAGTAGTCCTAGAGAGGGGGAATGGGATACTCTCAAAGGCAAACAACTTATAAAGCAAACTACCTTTTCTACTATGTCATAAGTTTTGAGGATCACGACAATGCATTATGACAGACTTTTGATCACTGTGAAAATAACAATCAAGATTTTCAATAAAAAAACAACTATTTCAACTTGATTGATGTGTCTCTGCTTGAAAAAGCTTGTTCTCCGTCTCCATATCTAGAGACAGAGACACATGTGGGCCGAGTTGCCTTGTTGTGTTTGCCCACATTCACCCAGAGAGAAAATGAGTGCAATAAAGAGAAGAAATGGGCTGGTTGATTTCATGTCTTGCTGTGTGAAGACAGTAAGAGGCAGGCAAACAGCAACGCTGGTCCATTGTAGCACAAACATGGTTGTTAAAGAAGACACATATCACCAACTAGGCTTGAACCTCACCACGCTGATGGACATCTAAACGCATTCAGTCGTTCCCAGCAATACCCTTGGCTTTAGAGACTTAACTGCGGGAATCCAAGATCAACATCCATTTTCATACTTAAGATGCTCTGGGGCAAACAAAGAAAGAGAAGCGAGGGTGAAAGCTAAAGAGAGATAGACACTTCTTCCTGTTTCTCAAAGGCTTGTTTTGTTGTGTAAAAGGAGGGCCAGTTAGTTGTACTTCAAAGCCTGTGTGCAGCAGTCTTACTCTGAGGGCACTTTGGCCACAAATTATAGTCATGCTATAGAGGAAAGAGTAGAGACAACTCAGTTCGATAATAGCTTCCAGGGGCGGCAGGTTACTAGCGTTAGACTAGTAACCGGAAGGTTGCAAGTTCAAATCCCCGAGCTGACAAGGTACAAATCTGTCGTTCTGCCCCTGAACAGGCAGTTAAACCCACTGTTCCTAGGCCGTCATTGAAAATAAGAATTTGTTCTTAACTGACTTGCCTAGTAAAATAAAGAAAAAAAGAGTACAGAGGCATCCGTAGTATTTGTAAATCAACTACATTTCACGTGGATTCATAGACGCATTCATAGCACATACACACTGTACAGAACTACCGTAATTTCGACATCCAAAACTCAATCAGTAATGTAATTTCTAACATTTATCTGGCGTTAAAACAGAATTAAAGCTGAATAATTTCAATACATTAGGTTTTATTCTGATTTATAGTGAGTGTCTACAGTATGTCCCAGGTTATAATCCCCTTCGGCTGAACATACCCACTAAAACATACGGTGAAATGTCACTAATCCCTTTGGGCCAGAGTCAAAAGTAAGGCACTATATAGGGAATAGGGTGCGATTTGGTACAAAGACATTGTGTTTTAATGGGTCTGTTCTGCCACAGGGGGTTATAACCTCCAGGCTTGACCCTGGACCAGTTATCAAGGTCAATCATCACACAACATTAATGGGGCTCCAACATGGCTGCTATAGAATGTTGTAGTGTCATGTTTATGGAGGCTCCAACATGGCTGCTATAGAATGTTGTAGTGTCATGTTAATGGGGCTCCAACATGGCTGCTATAGAATGTTGTAGTGTCATGTTAATGAGCTCCAACATGGCTGCTATAGAATGTTGTAGTGTCATGTTAATGGGGCTCCAACATGGCTGCTATAGAATGTTGTAGTGTCATGTTAATGGGGCTCCAACATGGCTGCTATAGAATGTTGTAGTGTCATGTTAATGGGGCTCCAACATGGCTGCTATAGAATGTTGTAGTGTCATGTTTATGGAGGCTCCAACATGGCTGCTATAGAATGTTGTAGTGTCATGTTAATGGGGCTCCAACATGGCTGCTATAGAATGTTGTAGTGTCATGTTTATGGAGGCTCCAACATGGCTGCTATAGAATGTTGTAGTGTCATGTTAATGGGGCTCCAACATGGCTGCTATAGAATGTTGTAGTGTCATGTTTATGGAGGCTCCAACATGGCTGCTATAGAATGTTGTAGTGTCATGTTAATGGGGCTCCAACATGGCTGCTATAGAATGTTGTAGTGTCATGTTAATGAGCTCCAACATGGCTGCTATAGAATGTTGTAGGGTCATGTTAATGAGCTCCAACATGGCTGCTATAGAATGTTGTAGTGTCCTGTTAATGAGCTCCAACATGGCTGCTATAGAATGTTGTAGGGTCATGTTAATGAGCTCCAACATGGCTGCTATAGAATGTTGTAGGGTCATGTTAATGAGCTCCAACATGGCTGCTATAGAATGTTGTAGTGTCATGTTAATGAGCTCCAACATGGCTGCTATAGAATGTTGTAGGGTCATGTTAATGAGCTCCAACATGGCTGCTATAGAATGTTGTAGGGTCATGTTAATGAGCTCCAACATGGCTGCTATAGAATGTTGTAGGGTCATGTTAATGAGCTCCAACATGGCTGCTATAGAATGTTGTAGTGTCATGTTACTGAGGCTCCAACATGTCTGCTATAGAATGTTGTAGTGTCATGTTACTGAGGCTCCAACATGGCTGCTATAGAATGTTGTAGTGTCATGTTTATGGAGGCTCCAACATGGCTGCTATAGAATGTTGTAGTGTCATGTTAATGAGCTCCAACATGGCTGCTATAGAATGTTGTAGTGTCATGTTTATGGAGGCTCCAACATGGCTGCTATAGAATGTTGTAGTGTCATGTTAATGGGGCTCCAACATGGCTGCTATAGAATGTTGTAGTGTCATGTTTATGGAGGCTCCAACATGGCTGCTATAGAATGTTGTAGTGTCATGTTAATGGGGCTCCAACATGGCTGCTATAGAATGTTGTAGTGTCATGTTAATGAGCTCCAACATGGCTGCTATAGAATGTTGTAGGGTCATGTTAATGAGCTCCAACATGGCTGCTATAGAATGTTGTAGTGTCCTGTTAATGAGCTCCAACATGGCTGCTATAGAATGTTGTAGGGTCATGTTAATGAGCTCCAACATGGCTGCTATAGAATGTTGTAGGGTCATGTTAATGAGCTCCAACATGGCTGCTATAGAATGTTGTAGTGTCATGTTAATGGGGCTCCAACATGGCTGCTATAGAATGTTGTAGGGTCATGTTAATGAGCTCCAACATGGCTGCTATAGAATGTTGTAGGGTCATGTTAATGAGCTCCAACATGGCTGCTATAGAATGTTGTAGGGTCATGTTAATGAGCTCCAACATGGCTGCTATAGAATGTTGTAGTGTCATGTTACTGAGGCTCCAACATGTCTGCTATAGAATGTTGTAGTGTCATGTTACTGAGGCTCCAACATGGCTGCTATAGAATGTTGTAGTGTCATGTTTATGGAGGCTCCAACATGGCTGCTATAGAATGTTGTAGTGTCATGTTAATGAGCTCCAACATGGCTGCTATAGAATGTTGTAGGGTCATGTTAATGAGCTCCAACATGGCTGCTATAGAATGTTGTAGTGTCATGTTAATGAGCTCCAAAATGGCTACTATAGAATGTTGTAGTGTCATGTTAATGGAGGCTCCAACATGGCTGCTATAGAATGTTGTAGTGTCATGTTAATGAGCTCCAACATGGCTGCTATAGAATGTTGTAGTGTCATGTTAATGAGGTGCCAACATGGCTGCTATAGAATGTTGTAGTGTCATGTTAATGAGGCTCCAACATGGCTGCTATAGAATGTTGTAGTACATGTTAATGGGGCTCCAACATGGCTGCTATAGAATGCTGTAGGATCATGTGAATATATCATAATGGGCTTAACAAGTCACATAATAAGTTGCATGGACTGACTCTGTGTGCAATAATGGTGTTTAACATTATTTATTTTTAAACTACTATCTCATCTCTGTACCCCACACATCCAATTATCTGTAAGGTCCCTCGGTTGAGTAGTGAATTTCAAACACAGATTCAACCACAAAGACAGAGGTTTTTCCATACCTCACAAAGAAGGGCACATATTGGAAGATGGGTTAAAATAAGAAATAAGCATACATTGAAAGTCCTTTTGAGAATGGTGAATTTATTAATTACACTTTGGATGGTGTATTAATACACCCAGTCACTACAAAGACTCAGAGAGGAAGGAAACCGCTAAGGGATTTCACCATGAGGTCATTGATGACTTGAAAACAGTTACAGAGTGTCACACCCTGATCTGTTTCACCTGTCCTTGTGCGTGTCTCCAACCCCCTCCAGGTTTCGCACATCCTCCCCTGGGTACTTATACCTGTGTTCTCTGTTTGTCTGTTGCCAGTTCGTCTTGTTTGTCAAGTCAACCAGCGTTTTTGCCTCAGCTCCTGCTTTTCCCAGTCTCTCTTTTTCTCACCCTCCTGGTTTTGACCCTTGCCTGTCCTGACTCTGAGCCCGCCTGCCTGACCACTCAACCTACCCTGACCCTGAGCCTGCCTGCCTGCCTGACCACTCAACCTACCCTGACCCTGAGCCTGCCTGCCGTCTGGTACCATCGCCCAACCTCTGGTTTACTTACCCCTGCCTGCCTTGATCTGTCCATTGCCTGCCCCTGTTGGATTATTAAACCATTGTTTATTCGACGTTGTTTGCATCTGGGTTTTACCTTCATACCTGTTACAGAGTTTAATGGCTGTGATAGGAGAACTGAAGATGGATCAAAAACATTGTAATTACTCCACAATACTAGCCTAATTGACAGAGTGAAAAGAAGGTAGCCAGTACAGAAAAAAATATTCAAAAAACAAGGAAATAAAGTAATACTGCCAAAAAATGGCAAAGTAATTAACCTGAATACAACGTGTAATGTTCCTGGAAAATCCAATAAATCCAATAATGTTTCAATAAAATCCATTGCTGAGTAACACTTTCCATATTTTCAAGCATAGTGGTGGCTGCGTCATGTTTTGGGTATGCTTGAAATCATTAAGGACTGGGGTATTTTTCAGGATAAGAAACAAACAGAATGGAGCTGAGCACAGGCAAAATCCTAAATGAATACCTGGTTCAGTTTACTTTCCACCAGACACTGGGAGATAAATTGACCTTTCAGTAGGACAATAACCTAAAACACAAGGTTGAATCTACACTGGAGTTGCTCACCAAGAAGGCAGTGAATGTGTCATATCTGCTCCTGCCACGCCCTCTAGTGCTCATCTGGTGTCTACTTGACCTGCCGCCACTCCCCCATGCCCTCTCCCTCTGTGTGTGTGTGTGTGGGTGTGTGTGATTGTGTGGATGGAGACAGGTGTGCTGGAGTCAGAGCAGATCCCCACCAGCTGCAACCTTTTCCATAATCAAGACCTCTACAAATACTCAGTCCTATCACTTCCACACTGCCAGATCGTAATCTCTGCCCAGTCAGTCCATGCTGTAGCCGTTTGTTCCTGTTGTGCCTGTTTTCCCTTGCCTGACACTGTTTTCCTCTCCGCTACAGTTCTGCCCGCTCTGACTCTGGTCCCTGTCTCCAGTCCGACTTCTTGTCAGTCTCGCTACGCTGTCCTGGATTCCCCACTCTACGCTCCCTTGGATTCCCCTCTGGACCTGCTTACCCTGTCCCCACACCTCTCGCTCCAGTCTCAGCCTCCGCACCTGGTTTCCAGCAACCCACCCGAGCTTCCCCTGGCCTGCACTCAATCTTCCCTCCGTTTTAAAATAAATACCTTGGTTACCTCATCCCAGTCTCCTCGTCTGAGTCTGCTCTTGGGTTCACCTGTTCCGCTCTGCATGACAGAATGTTCCTGAGTGACCAATTTACAGTTTTGACTTAAATCTACTTGAAAATCTATGGCAAAACCTGAAAATGTCTGTCTATTAATGATCAACAACAAATTTGACAGATGTTGAAGAATTTTGAAAAGAATAATGGGCAAATGTTGCACAATCCAGGTGTGGAAAGCTCTTAGAGACTTCCCATAAACAGCTGTAATCGCTGCCAATAGTACTTCTACAAAGTATTGACTCAGAGGTCAGAATACTTATGTCAATTCAATATTTCTGTATATCATTTTCAATAGATTTGCAAAAATGTCAAAAAACATGTTTTCACTTTGTCCTTATGGAGTTTTCTTTGTAAATGGATGATACAAAACATGTATTTAATTCATTTTGCATCATGGGGTATTGTGTGTAGATGGGTGATACATTTTTTGTTGTTGATTTAATCTGTTTTGAATTCAGGCTGTAACACAACAAAATGTGGAATAATTCAAGGTGTATGACAACTTTCTGAAGACACTGTATATACAGTACATAGCTACCTCAATTACCTCATACCCCTGCACATCGATTCGGTACTGGTTCTCCCTGTATATAGCCATGTTATTACCTCATATCCCTGCACATCGATTCGGTACTGGTTCTCCCTGTATATAGCCATGGCATTACCTGGTACCCCTACACATCAACTTGGTACTGGTACTCTCTGTATTTATCCATGTACATTTTTGTTACATTTTTATTATTCGTTATTCACTGTGTATTTATTCCTAATGTTACTATTTCTATTATTTAAAATATATATGTTAATCCTTAACTCTGCATTGTTGTAAATGTAAGCATTTCACTATTATTCTACACTTGTTTACGAAGCATGTGGCAAATAAAATGTTATTTGTATGTAACTGGTGAGGCGTGTGTGTTTGTGCGCGTGTGTGTGTTTGTGTGTGTGTGTGTGTGTGTCTTTCACCGGTGGTGATAATTCTAAAGCAATGCTTTAGCCACCTTGGTTCAACATGCTAATATAGCATTTGGTCATGAATGCTCTTTCAACAGACTGTGAGCACTCGACTTGATCCCTGAAAGTATATAATTAATAATTGAATGGAAATGTTACTGAGCCATTACAAATAAATACTGTGGGAACCTCACAAAAATTACATGTAAAAATCAAACACTGCTGTTAATAGGTAAGGATACTAAGATCCATACCAGTGGTCTCTCTCTCTCTCTCTCTCTCTGCCCCCCCCTCTCTCTCTCTCCCTCTCTCTCTCTCTCTCTCTCTCTCTCTCTCTCTACTTTATAGGGAATAGGATAGGATGCCATTGACTGGCAAACGACGGCCTGTATCGACTGGCCAACGACAGCCTGTATCGACTGGCAAACGACGGCCTGTCTTGACTGGCCAACGACAGCCTGTCTTGACCGGCAAATGACAGCCTGTCTTGACCAGCAAACGACAGCCTGTATCGACTGGCCAACGATGGCCTGTATTGACTGGCCAACGACAGCCTGTCTTGACCAGCAAACGACGGCCTGTATTGACTGGCCAACGACAGCCTGTCTTGACCAGCAAACAACAGCCTGTATCGACTGGCCAACGACAGCCTGTATCGACTGGCCAATGGCAGCCTGTCTTGACCGGCAAACGACAGCCTGTCTTGACCAGCAAACGACAGCCTGTATCGACTGGCCAACGATGGCCTGTATCGACTGGCCAACGACAGCCTGTCTTGACCAGCAAACGACGGCCTGTATCGACTGGCCAACGACAGCCTGTCTTGACCAGCAAATGACAGCCTGTAATCGACTGGCCAACGACAGCCTGTCTTGACCAGCAAACGACAGCCTGTCTTGACCAGCAAACGATGGCCTGTATCGACTGGCCAACGACAGCCTGTATCGACTGGCCAATGACAGCCTGTATAGACTGGCCAATGACAGCCTGTATCGACTGGCCAACGACAGCCTGTATCGACTGGCCAACGACGGCCTGTCTTGACCGGAAAACACCAGCCTGTCTTGCGTTCTAGACTAGGGAGTAGTGCACATAGCTCTATAATCCAATATAATAAGTGTTATTGTACTAGATACAGGGATTTACTGCATGCTTTGTTTTTTTACATATTGTTGAGTGATTGGTTACTTTCGTGAGATCCCTGCTCACTAAAAGCCAAAAAAGACGGTAGCAAAGTATCCATCAGTGTAGAAAACCTCAAACAACTAAAAACCTTTCCTCTCTCTACTGACTCTATGGAGGGAACAAGGGGAATCGAGAGGCAATTATGATGAACAGAGTCTAACAATGATTACTATGTCTAGAACCTGTGTATATAGCTGCTGTAGCATTAATCCCTAAGCAACGAGAGCAATCGCAGTAGGACACCGACCCAGCAGCCTTCCACCTACAGTACATAGCAGGACTCTAAGCTAAACATAACAGCGATCATTTGATGGAAATATATAGATGCTGAATCTCACTTAAATTCAAACTAAGAAATCTTGAGTAAAGATATTCCCCAGCCGTTATACAAGGGGCCTTTTCAGGAAGATGAAATGTTAATGAGCGTTCAGATAGAAATGGATAAGGTAGAACAGATGTGACTGTCAGATAGATCTGACATGATTTCCTATTCTATCTATTCTATTTCTATCTGTAATGTTTTGAACGTTTCACATCACTGAATACACCCCAGTTGCACCATACACAAACCTACGTGACATATCATTTACCCTACTCTTTACAAATGATTATATTTAATGAAGCCATAAATTGCCTGCCTGCTTTATCACATTCTTAAGTGCTGGCTGAAAAGATTCATGCATACAGCCTATAGCTCTTGAAAGCAACTCCAGAATATATTTGAAGAATTGAAAAGATGCATAAAAGCCTTATTTCCTTTGTGAAATATTGAAGAGAGAGAGAGAGAGAGAGAGAGAGCGAGAGAGAAAGAGAGAGAGAGAGAGAGAGAGAGAGAGAGAGAGAGAGCGAGAGAGAAAGAGAGAGAGAGAGAGAGAGAGAGAGAGAGAGAGAGAGCGAGAGAGAGAGTGAGTGAGTGAGGGGAGAGAGAGAGAGAGAGAGAGAGAGAGAGAGAGAGTGAGTGAGAGAGAGAGAGAGAGAGAACTATTGGTGCTCTGTGGATAAATGATCCTCTCGTGTAGTATATTGCACTCCTCCTGAATGCAGTTTTAAATCCAGCAGCAGGGTAAGTAACAAAAGCAGATTATTCTTGAAGAGGTAATCCCTGTATACTCCGGGGTTGTAATAAATACTTTGGGATTGAGTCCTGTAAAAACACAATTTCAACTATTTCTACATTAGACCGAATCGAGATGGTCCGTCACATATGAACTTGCTTTGACAGTAGGTGTGTTCTTAGTGTCTCCCTGTTCATCAGAATTCATGACCACAGAGTAGATTAGATCAGCCGAGAATTTACAGCACAGAATGTAGCCCTTGATAAGGAACTAGCTGAATGATTTCTCTAATACCTTTCTGGAGACCAAATTGGGAAATAACCTATCCGTCTGGATGATTCTGTGGAGTAGTCCTAGAGAGGGGGAATGGGATACTCTCAAAGGCAAACAACTTATAAAGCAAACTACCTTTTCTACTATGTCATAAGTTTTGAGGATCACGACAATGCATTATGACAGACTTTTGATCACTGTGAAAATAACAATCAAGATTTTCAATAAAAAAA
The DNA here is from genome assembly GCF_018296145.1 of Oncorhynchus tshawytscha. Classification (NCBI taxonomy): domain Eukaryota; kingdom Metazoa; phylum Chordata; class Actinopteri; order Salmoniformes; family Salmonidae; genus Oncorhynchus; species Oncorhynchus tshawytscha. Next base: position 11,473,500 of record NC_056440.1, on the reverse strand, counting down.
CAACTATTTCAACTTGATTGATGTGTCTCTGCTTGAAAAAAGCTTGTTCTCCGTCTCCATATCTAGAGACAGAGACACATGTGGGCCGAGTTGCCTTGTTGTGTTTGCCCACATTCACCCAGAGAGAAAATGAGTGCAATAAAGAGAAGAAATGGGCTGGTTGATTTCATGTCTTGCTGTGTGAAGACAGTAAGAGGCAGGCAAACAGCAACGCTGGTCCATTGTAGCACAAACATGGTTGTTAAAGAAGACACATATCACCAACTAGGCTTGAACCTCACCACGCTGATGGACATCTAAACGCATTCAGTCGTTCCCAGCAATACCCTTGGCTTTAGAGACTTAACTGCGGGAATCCAAGATCAACATCCATTTTCATACTTAAGATGCTCTGGGGCAAACAAAGAAAGAGAAGCGAGGGTGAAAGCTAAAGAGAGATAGACACTTCTTCCTGTTTCTCAAAGGCTTGTTTTGTTGTGTAAAAGGAGGGCCAGTTAGTTGTACTTCAAAGCCTGTGTGCAGCAGTCTTACTCTGAGGGCACTTTGGCCACAAATTATAGTCATGCTATAGAGGAAAGAGTAGAGACAACTCAGTTCGATAATAGCTTCCAGGGGCGGCAGGTTACTAGCGTTAGACTAGTAACCGGAAGGTTGCAAGTTCAAATCCCCGAGCTGACAAGGTACAAATCTGTCGTTCTGCCCCTGAACAGGCAGTTAAACCCACTGTTCCTAGGCCGTCATTGAAAATAAGAATTTGTTCTTAACTGACTTGCCTAGTAAAATAAAGAAAAAAGAGTACAGAGGCATCCGTAGTATTTGTAAATCAACTACATTTCACGTGGATTCATAGACGCATTCATAGCACATACACACTGTACAGAACTACCGTAATTTCGACATCCAAAACTCAATCAGTAATGTAATTTCTAACATTTATCTGGCGTTAAAACAGAATTAAAGCTGAATAATTTCAATACATTAGGTTTTATTCTGATTTATAGTGAGTGTCTACAGTATGTCCCAGGTTATAATCCCCTTCGGCTGAACATACCCACTAAAACATACGGTGAAATGTCACTAATCCCTTTGGGCCAGAGTCAAAAGTAAGGCACTATATAGGGAATAGGGTGCGATTTGGTACAAAGACATTGTGTTTTAATGGGTCTGTTCTGCCACAGGGGGTTATAACCTCCAGGCTTGACCCTGGACCAGTTATCAAGGTCAATCATCACACAACATTAATGGGGCTCCAACATGGCTGCTATAGAATGTTGTAGTGTCATGTTTATGGAGGCTCCAACATGGCTGCTATAGAATGTTGTAGTGTCATGTTAATGGGGCTCCAACATGGCTGCTATAGAATGTTGTAGTGTCATGTTAATGAGCTCCAACATGGCTGCTATAGAATGTTGTAGTGTCATGTTAATGGGGCTCCAACATGGCTGCTATAGAATGTTGTAGTGTCATGTTAATGGGGCTCCAACATGGCTGTTATAGAATGTTGTAGTGTCATGTTAATGGGGCTCCAACATGGCTGCTATAGAATGTTGTAGTGTCATGTTTATGGAGGCTCCAACATGGCTGCTATAGAATGTTGTAGTGTCATGTTAATGGGGCTCCAACATGGCTGCTATAGAATGTTGTAGTGTCATGTTTATGGAGGCTCCAACATGGCTGCTATAGAATGTTGTAGTGTCATGTTAATGGGGCTCCAACATGGCTGCTATAGAATGTTGTAGTGTCATGTTTATGGAGGCTCCAACATGGCTGCTATAGAATGTTGTAGTGTCATGTTAATGGGGCTCCAACATGGCTGCTATAGAATGTTGTAGTGTCATGTTAATGAGCTCCAACATGGCTGCTATAGAATGTTGTAGGGTCATGTTAATGAGCTCCAACATGGCTGCTATAGAATGTTGTAGTGTCCTGTTAATGAGCTCCAACATGGCTGCTATAGAATGTTGTAGGGTCATGTTAATGAGCTCCAACATGGCTGCTATAGAATGTTGTAGGGTCATGTTAATGAGCTCCAACATGGCTGCTATAGAATGTTGTAGTGTCATGTTAATGAGCTCCAACATGGCTGCTATAGAATGTTGTAGGGTCATGTTAATGAGCTCCAACATGGCTGCTATAGAATGTTGTAGGGTCATGTTAATGAGCTCCAACATGGCTGCTATAGAATGTTGTAGGGTCATGTTAATGAGCTCCAACATGGCTGCTATAGAATGTTGTAGTGTCATGTTACTGAGGCTCCAACATGTCTGCTATAGAATGTTGTAGTGTCATGTTACTGAGGCTCCAACATGGCTGCTATAGAATGTTGTAGTGTCATGTTTATGGAGGCTCCAACATGGCTGCTATAGAATGTTGTAGTGTCATGTTAATGAGCTCCAACATGGCTGCTATAGAATGTTGTAGTGTCATGTTTATGGAGGCTCCAACATGGCTGCTATAGAATGTTGTAGTGTCATGTTAATGGGGCTCCAACATGGCTGCTATAGAATGTTGTAGTGTCATGTTTATGGAGGCTCCAACATGGCTGCTATAGAATGTTGTAGTGTCATGTTAATGGGGCTCCAACATGGCTGCTATAGAATGTTGTAGTGTCATGTTAATGAGCTCCAACATGGCTGCTATAGAATGTTGTAGGGTCATGTTAATGAGCTCCAACATGGCTGCTATAGAATGTTGTAGTGTCCTGTTAATGAGCTCCAACATGGCTGCTATAGAATGTTGTAGGGTCATGTTAATGAGCTCCAACATGGCTGCTATAGAATGTTGTAGGGTCATGTTAATGAGCTCCAACATGGCTGCTATAGAATGTTGTAGTGTCATGTTAATGGGGCTCCAACATGGCTGCTATAGAATGTTGTAGGGTCATGTTAATGAGCTCCAACATGGCTGCTATAGAATGTTGTAGGGTCATGTTAATGAGCTCCAACATGGCTGCTATAGAATGTTGTAGGGTCATGTTAATGAGCTCCAACATGGCTGCTATAGAATGTTGTAGTGTCATGTTACTGAGGCTCCAACATGTCTGCTATAGAATGTTGTAGTGTCATGTTACTGAGGCTCCAACATGGCTGCTATAGAATGTTGTAGTGTCATGTTTATGGAGGCTCCAACATGGCTGCTATAGAATGTTGTAGTGTCATGTTAATGAGCTCCAACATGGCTGCTATAGAATGTTGTAGGGTCATGTTAATGAGCTCCAACATGGCTGCTATAGAATGTTGTAGTGTCATGTTAATGAGCTCCAAAATGGCTACTATAGAATGTTGTAGTGTCATGTTAATGGAGGCTCCAACATGGCTGCTATAGAATGTTGTAGTGTCATGTTAATGAGCTCCAACATGGCTGCTATAGAATGTTGTAGTGTCATGTTAATGAGGTGCCAACATGGCTGCTATAGAATGTTGTAGTGTCATGTTAATGAGGCTCCAACATGGCTGCTATAGAATGTTGTAGTACATGTTAATGGGGCTCCAACATGGCTGCTATAGAATGCTGTAGGATCATGTGAATATATCATAATGGGCTTAACAAGTCACATAATAAGTTGCATGGACTGACTCTGTGTGCAATAATGGTGTTTAACATTATTTATTTTTAAACTACTATCTCATCTCTGTACCCCACACATCCAATTATCTGTAAGGTCCCTCGGTTGAGTAGTGAATTTCAAACACAGATTCAACCACAAAGACAGAGGTTTTTCCATACCTCACAAAGAAGGGCACATATTGGAAGATGGGTTAAAATAAGAAATAAGCATACATTGAAAGTCCTTTTGAGAATGGTGAATTTATTAATTACACTTTGGATGGTGTATTAATACACCCAGTCACTACAAAGACTCAGAGAGGAAGGAAACCGCTAAGGGATTTCACCATGAGGTCATTGATGACTTGAAAACAGTTACAGAGTGTCACACCCTGATCTGTTTCACCTGTCCTTGTGCGTGTCTCCAACCCCCTCCAGGTTTCGCACATCCTCCCCTGGGTACTTATACCTGTGTTCTCTGTTTGTCTGTTGCCAGTTCGTCTTGTTTGTCAAGTCAACCAGCGTTTTGCCTCAGCTCCTGCTTTTCCCAGTCTCTCTTTTTCTCACCCTCCTGGTTTTGACCCTTGCCTGTCCTGACTCTGAGCCCGCCTGCCTGACCACTCAACCTACCCTGACCCTGAGCCTGCCTGCCTGCCTGACCACTCAACCTACCCTGACCCTGAGCCTGCCTGCCGTCTGGTACCATCGCCCAACCTCTGGTTTACTTACCCCTGCCTGCCTTGATCTGTCCATTGCCTGCCCCTGTTGGATTATTAAACCATTGTTTATTCGACGTTGTTTGCATCTGGGTTTTACCTTCATACCTGTTACAGAGTTTAATGGCTGTGATAGGAGAACTGAAGATGGATCAAAAACATTGTAATTACTCCACAATACTAGCCTAATTGACAGAGTGAAAAGAAGGTAGCCAGTACAGAAAAAAAAATATTCAAAAAACAAGGAAATAAAGTAATACTGCCAAAAAATGGCAAAGTAATTAACCTGAATACAACGTGTAATGTTCCTGGAAAATCCAATAAATCCAATAATGTTTCAATAAAATCCATTGCTGAGTAACACTTTCCATATTTTCAAGCATAGTGGTGGCTGCGTCATGTTTTGGGTATGCTTGAAATCATTAAGGACTGGGGTATTTTTCAGGATAAGAAACAAACAGAATGGAGCTGAGCACAGGCAAAATCCTAAATGAATACCTGGTTCAGTTTACTTTCCACCAGACACTGGGAGATAAATTGACCTTTCAGTAGGACAATAACCTAAAACACAAGGTTGAATCTACACTGGAGTTGCTCACCAAGAAGGCAGTGAATGTGTCATATCTGCTCCTGCCACGCCCTCTAGTGCTCATCTGGTGTCTACTTGACCTGCCGCCACTCCCCCATGCCCTCTCCCCTCTGTGTGTGTGTGTGGGTGTGTGTGATTGTGTGGATGGAGACAGGTGTGCTGGAGTCAGAGCAGATCCCCACCAGCTGCAACCTTTTCCATAATCAAGACCTCTACAAATACTCAGTCCTATCACTTCCACACTGCCAGATCGTAATCTCTGCCCAGTCAGTCCATGCTGTAGCCGTTTGTTCCTGTTGTGCCTGTTTTCCCTTGCCTGACACTGTTTTCCTCTCCGCTACAGTTCTGCCCGCTCTGACTCTGGTCCCTGTCTCCAGTCCGACTTCTTGTCAGTCTCGCTACGCTGTCCTGGATTCCCCACTCTACGCTCCCTTGGATTCCCCTCTGGACCTGCTTACCCTGTCCCCACACCTCTCGCTCCAGTCTCAGCCTCCGCACCTGGTTTCCAGCAACCCACCCGAGCTTCCCCTGGCCTGCACTCAATCTTCCCTCCGTTTTAAAATAAATACCTTGGTTACCTCATCCCAGTCTCCTCGTCTGAGTCTGCTCTTGGGTTCACCTGTTCCGCTCTGCATGACAGAATGTTCCTGAGTGACCAATTTACAGTTTTGACTTAAATCTACTTGAAAATCTATGGCAAAACCTGAAAATGTCTGTCTATTAATGATCAACAACAAATTTGACAGATGTTGAAGAATTTTGAAAAGAATAATGGGCAAATGTTGCACAATCCAGGTGTGGAAAGCTCTTAGAGACTTCCCATAAACAGCTGTAATCGCTGCCAATAGTACTTCTACAAAGTATTGACTCAGAGGTCAGAATACTTATGTCAATTCAATATTTCTGTATATCATTTTCAATAGATTTGCAAAAATGTCAAAAAACATGTTTTCACTTTGTCCTTATGGAGTTTTCTTTGTAAATGGATGATACAAAACATGTATTTAATTCATTTTGCATCATGGGGTATTGTGTGTAGATGGGTGATACATTTTTTGTTGTTGATTTAATCTGTTTTGAATTCAGGCTGTAACACAACAAAATGTGGAATAATTCAAGGTGTATGACAACTTTCTGAAGACACTGTATATACAGTACATAGCTACCTCAATTACCTCATACCCCTGCACATCGATTCGGTACTGGTTCTCCCTGTATATAGCCATGTTATTACCTCATATCCCTGCACATCGATTCGGTACTGGTTCTCCCTGTATATAGCCATGGCATTACCTGGTACCCCTACACATCAACTTGGTACTGGTACTCTCTGTATTTATCCATGTACATTTTTGTTACATTTTTATTATTCGTTATTCACTGTGTATTTATTCCTAATGTTACTATTTCTATTATTTAAAATATATATGTTAATCCTTAACTCTGCATTGTTGTAAATGTAAGCATTTCACTATTATTCTACACTTGTTTACGAAGCATGTGGCAAATAAAATGTTATTTGTATGTAACTGGTGAGGCGTGTGTGTTTGTGCGCGTGTGTGTGTTTGTGTGTGTGTGTGTGTGTGTCTTTCACCGGTGGTGATAATTCTAAAGCAATGCTTTAGCCACCTTGGTTCAACATGCTAATATAGCATTTGGTCATGAATGCTCTTTCAACAGACTGTGAGCACTCGACTTGATCCCTGAAAGTATATAATTAATAATTGAATGGAAATGTTACTGAGCCATTACAAATAAATACTGTGGGAACCTCACAAAAATCAAACACTGCTGTTAATAGGTAAGGATACTAAGATCCATACCAGTGGTCCTCTCTCTCTCTCTCTCTCTCTCTGCCCCCCTCCTCTCTCTCCCTCTCTCTCTCTCTCTCTCTCTCTCTCTCTCTCTCTACTTTATAGGGAATAGGATAGGATGCCATTGACTGGCAAACGACGGCCTGTATCGACTGGCCAACGACAGCCTGTATCGACTGGCAAACGACGGCCTGTCTTGACTGGCCAACGACAGCCTGTCTTGACCGGCAAATGACAGCCTGTCTTGACCCGCAAACGACAGCCTGTATCGACTGGCCAACGATGGCCTGTATTGACTGGCCAACGACAGCCTGTCTTGACCAGCAAACAACAGCCTGTATCGACTGGCCAACGACAGCCTGTATCGACTGGCCAATGGCAGCCTGTCTTGACCGGCAAACGACAGCCTGTCTTGACCAGCAAACGACAGCCTGTATCGACTGGCCAACGATGGCCTGTATCGACTGGCCAACGACAGCCTGTCTTGACCAGCAAACGACGGCCTGTATCGACTGGCCAACGACAGCCTGTCTTGACCAGCAAATGACAGCCTGTAATCGACTGGCCAACGACAGCCTGTCTTGACCAGCAAACGACAGCCTGTCTTGACCAGCAAACGATGGCCTGTATCGACTGGCCAACGACAGCCTGTATCGACTGGCCAATGACAGCCTGTATAGACTGGCCAATGACAGCCTGTATCGACTGGCCAACGACAGCCTGTATCGACTGGCCAACGACGGCCTGTCTTGACCGGAAAACACCAGCCTGTCTTGCGTTCTAGACTAGGGAGTAGTGCACATAGCTCTATAATCCAATATAATAAGTGTTATTGTACTAGATACAGGGATTTACTGCATGCTTTGTTTTTTTACATATTGTTGAGTGATTGGTTACTTTCGTGAGATCCCTGCTCACTAAAAGCCAAAAAAGACGGTAGCAAAGTATCCATCAGTGTAGAAAACCTCAAACAACTAAAAACCTTTCCTCTCTCTACTGACTCTATGGAGGGAACAAGGGGAATCGAGAGGCAATTATGATGAACAGAGTCTAACAATGATTACTATGTCTAGAACCTGTGTATATAGCTGCTGTAGCATTAATCCCTAAGCAACGAGAGCAATCGCAGTAGGACACCGACCCAGCAGCCTTCCACCTACAGTACATAGCAGGACTCTAAGCTAAACATAACAGCGATCATTTGATGGAAATATATAGATGCTGAATCTCACTTAAATTCAAACTAAGAAATCTTGAGTAAAGATATTCCCCAGCCGTTATACAAGGGGCCTTTTCAGGAAGATGAAATGTTAATGAGCGTTCAGATAGAAATGGATAAGGTAGAACAGATGTGACTGTCAGATAGATCTGACATGATTTCCTATTCTATCTATTCTATTTCTATCTGTAATGTTTTGAACGTTTCACATCACTGAATACACCCCAGTTGCACCATACACAAACCTACGTGACATATCATTTACCCTACTCTTTACAAATGATTATATTTAATGAAGCCATAAATTGCCTGCCTGCTTTATCACATTCTTAAGTGCTGGCTGAAAAGATTCATGCATACAGCCTATAGCTCTTGAAAGCAACTCCAGAATATATTTGAAGAATTGAAAAGATGCATAAAAGCCTTATTTCCTTTGTGAAATATTGAAGAGAGAGAGAGAGAGAGAGAGAGAGCGAGAGAGAAAGAGAGAGAGAGAGAGAGAGAGAGAGAGAGAGAGAGAGCGAGAGAGAGAAAGAGAGAGAGAGAGAGAGAGAGAGAGAGAGAGAGAGAGAGCGAGAGAGAGAGTGAGTGAGTGAGGGAGAGAGAGAGAGAGAGAGAGAGAGAGTGAGTGAGAGAGAGAGAGAGAGAACTATTGGTGCTCTGTGGATAAATGATCCTCTCGTGTAGTATATTGAATGATTTTCTTTATTTATGTACAAACAGGAGTAACTATATAATTTAATTTCAATTGATTTAATTTCAATTTACCAAGGGGTGCTGTGGCATCTTTGATCTACATACATCATTATTGACCTCCTGCAGGGTGTCACGACTTCTACCGAAGGTAACTCCTCTCCCTGTTCGCTAGCCGCCACCGATCCCATTTTCACCTTATCACACAGGGTTCTACCTTTGGTCGTCCCTTATCAAGTGGAATTTGTCTTAAACAATCACAACACATACAAAATAGGCTACCTGTCAAAATAAACAAACATGTTGCCCTTGACATTTCCCCCCTTTTTAATATGTAATGATGACTGATGAAATCTCTGGTTTAATATGTTACACATCTGGAGAGACCAGGTCAGTGTCTCAAATATCTCCCTATTCCCTATATAGGCCCCTACTTTTGACTGTTTATGACCACTTTAAACGGAGTGTTGTTTGGGAACAAACTAAGGTATACTGTATGTCCCAGAGTAGAGTCCCATTCAGTCCTACTGTGTGAGAGCAACAAGAGGAAGATGGAGCATTTTCTAACTGTTCTGCTGCTCACTGTAGTGATCCTGATAATCACCACAACAGGTCAACACCAGTACAACACACTGAGCAAGGAGGAGAAGAAATACGTGGACATGGCTATCATACATGCCAACGAGCAATACAAGACGAGGGGAGAACACATGAATTACATGTCAACTCTTGTAGAACCCGTGGTAAGTAAATGTTTTGCTAATATAGTCATACATAATTAAAGCCACAGTCTGGCATTGGGAAAGATGTTCGATGGTATTTTAATTTAATTTATTTGTATTTTTAATTCCAGCCCCTGTCCCCGCAGGAGGCCTTTGGTAGGCCGCCATTGTAAATAAGAATTTGTTCTTAACTAACTTGCCTCGTTAAATAACGGTTAAATAAAACAAAAATAACATCCCTTGTGTACCAAAACTATCAGAACTCAGGATAAGACCTGGGTGCAGACAGCTAGATTCACAAACAGGGGGCAGGCCCAAACAGGGGGCAGGCCCAAACAGGGGGCAGGCCCAAACACGGGGAAGGCCCAAACAGGGGCAGGCCCAAACACGGGGAAGGCCCAAACAGGGGGCAGGCCCAAACACGGGAAGGCCCAAACAGGGGGCAGGCCCAAACACGGGGAAGGCCCAAACAGGGGGAAGGCCCAAACAGGGGGAAGGCCCAAACAGGGGGCAGGCCCAAACACGGGAAGGCCCAAACACGGGGAAGGCCCAAACAGGGGGCAGGCCCAAACAGGGGGCAAGCCCAAACAGGGGGCAGGCCCAAACACGGGGAAGGCAAAAGACAGGTTGAGGGCAGGCAGAGGTCCGTAATCCAGGGCAGATTCAGTAAGGTACAAAACAGCAGGCAGGCTCGGGATCAGGGCAGGCAGAGGTCCGTAATCGGGTCAGAGTCAGGCAGGTACAGAACAGCAGGCAGGCTCAGGTCAGGGCAGGCAGAGGTTCGTAATCGGGTCAGAGTCAGGCAGGTACAGAACAGCAGGCAGGCTCAGGGCCAGGGCAGGCAGAGGTTCGTAATCGGGTCAGAGTCAGGTAGGTACAGAACAGCAGGCAGGCTCGGGGTCAGGGCAGGCAGAGGTTCGTAATCGGGTCAGAGTCAGGCAGGTACAGAACAGCAGGCAGGCTCAGGTCAGGGCAGGCAGAGGTTTGTAATCGGGTCAGAGTCAGGTAGGTACAGACAGCAGGCAGGCTCAGGTCAGGGCAGGCAGAGGTTCGTAATCAGGTCAGAGTCAGGTAGGTACAGAACAGCAAGCATGCTCGGGGTCAGGGCAGGCAGAGGTTCGTAATCGGGTCAGAGTCAGGTAGGTACAGAACAGCAAGCAGGCTCGGGGTCAGGGCAGGCACAATAGTTAGAAGCGGGGAGAATAGGAAACAGAAACTTGAGAAAACAGGAAGACGGGAATAAATGCTGGCAACAGACAAGCAGAGAACACATGTATAAATACACTGGGGATAACGGGGAAGATGGGCGACACCTGGAAGGGGGTTGAGACAAGCACAAAGGCAAGTGAAACCGATCAGGGTGTGGCAAAAACAAGTGGCAGGGACATCGTTTGTTGTTTTTCTAATCCCAGAGTGGAGCTTTATTACATGATTTTACACCATTCTCCCCCAACAGGTGAGAATTACCAAACATTTTGGAACATGTTTATTTCCAGAAACCATGTATTTACAGGAATATAACACAAGTTTAACTAAAGTGAGACTATCATTTCTCTCTGTATTTGTCGATCTCTTTCAAACGGCCTTTCTACTATCTGTTACAGATCAAACCAGACTTCACCTTATTCAACATGTTCCTGAAGTCAACAACTTGTACCATGGCCAATGTAGCAAGTGAACACAAACATGGCCCTGAATGCAGTTTTAAATCCAGCAGGGTAAGTAACAAAAACAGATTATTCTTGAAAGAGGTAATCCCTGTATACTCCGGGGTTGTAATAAATACTTTGGGATTGAGTCCTGTATGGCTCAGTTGGTGGAGCTTGCAACGCTAGGATTGTAGGTTTGATGCTGCCCATACAAAACAATGTATGCATTCTTGATTGTAAATTTCTCAGAATAAAAGTGTCTGCTAAATGGCATGTATTATATTTATATTCAAGGATGTACAATGTGTGTCTGGATATTGGCACATGTTGAAAGAGTCTGCCTGCACATTTGAACAACTGCATATGTTGAAACTCTATGGTGAGAAGATTTTGATGTCTGAAGAATTGTAGCTCAAGATATATTTTCTTCTGTTCTGCAGCCCTACATCAACTGTGTTGTTTGCAAGACTCCGGCTTCAGACAATGTTTTCATTGACTGTATTAGAAACGACACTGTGAGCATAACTATCTACCCACTGGGCACACACTGGTTGAATCAACGCTGCTGTTTCCACGTCATTTCAATGAAATGATGTTGAACCAACGTGGAATAGTCGTTGAATTGATGTCTGCGCCCAGTGGGTATACTCTAGCACTAAGACTGCAATAGTTATTTACTGTAGTATCACTGTATTATCATTACGTTAAACATTCACTCTAAACCTATTCACTTCCTGTTCCTTTCAGGAAGTGCACAGAATGCTTCATGTGAAAACTCCTCCCTGGGTCATCTAACATAATGGCAAAACGCTCTGGAAGTAAAGAAGAAAAGCGGTTGAGAAATTCACTGGTAGAAATGATATAAATCCGTGATTATGTTTTTTTGTTTCACAAAGCCATTGTAGTTTTTACAAATCATCTTCATTATTAAAAGTAAATAGATACATTTTTACTGTCCAACACAAACACTGTAGAGTAGACAGATTTCACAGCTGTATGTACAGTATTATGTAGAAATGCAGGCCAACAAAAAATGTCTTTAGAGAAAAGTAGAAAAGCTATTGCAATAAAGATGATTGAGGATTTACAAGCAAATCTAATAATTTCATTAACTGTTGCAATTTCATAAAATATTACATAATTTAAGTCATTTATATTTCCATATGTGACCCATTTCAGGAAACTAGGCGTATGTTGTTGGTCATTACTTCACAGGAGAGCCGTTTGAAAATAAACTTATCAGAAATGTCTTCTCGAACATGTGAACTTTCATGTGCCTTAATAACAAACGTGTTTGCATTCTGTAAATATTAAGATTGTTAAATTACGAGCCTAGTTGGTCTAGCCACAGAAAAAGCAGCAACCTTTGTGCTCGCCATGATTGGCTGAGATAATGAGTGGGCTGGACATTCCGAGAGATGAGTTTGGATTGGTCTTTCATATAGCACACTTCTGTCTATTTGAGCTGGTCACCATGTGTTGGTAATCCTGTCTAATGCGGCTTTCTTTTTAAATGTATTGTGTAGTAAAACTGCATAAGTGTTGCTCTCCACTTTCTGGAGGACCGACTTTTGAAATCAGTGGAATTTGAGTTAATTGAAGTGCTTTGAGAGACTAGTCAAGGACCATATCACCTCCACCCTACCTGACACCCTAGACCCACTCCAATTTGCTTACCGCCCAAATAGGTCCACAGACGATGCAATCTCAACCACACTGCACACTGCCCTAACCCATCTGGACAAGAGGAATACCTATGTGAGAATGCTGTTCATCTACTACAGCTCGGCATTCAACACCATAGTACCCTCCAAGCTCGTCATCAAGCTCGAGACCCTGGATCTCGACCCCGCCCTGTGCAACTGGGTACTGGACTTCCTGACGGGCCGCCCCCAGGTGGTGAGGGTAGGCAACAACATCTCCTCCCCGCTGATCCTCAACACTGGGGCCCCACAAGGGTGCGTTCTGAGCCCTCTCCTGTACTCCCTGTTCACCCACGACGCCGTGGCCACGCACGCCTCCAACTCAATCATCAAGTTTGCGGACGACACAACAGTGGTAGGCTTGATTACCAACAACGACGAGACGGCCTACAGGGAGGAGGTGAGGGCCCTCGGAGTGTGGTGTCAGGAAAATAACCTCACACTCAACGTCAACAAAACTAAGGAGATGATTGTGGACTTCAGGAAACAGCAGAGGGAACACCCCCATCCACATCGATGGAACAGTAGTGGAGAGGGTAGCAAGTTTTAAGTTCCTCGGCATACACATCACAGACAAACTGAATTGGTCCACTCACACAGACAGCATCGTGAAGAAGGCGCAGCAGCGCCTCTTCAACCTCGGGAGGCTGAGGAAATTCGGCTTGTCACCAAAAGCACTCACAAACTTCTACAGATGCACAATCGAGAGCATCCTGGCGGGCTGTTTCACCGCCTGGTATGGCAACTGCACCGCCCTCAACCGTAAGGCTCTCCAGAGGGTAGTGAGGTCTGCACAACGCATCACCGGGGGCAAACTACCTGCCCTCCAGGACACCTACACCACCCGATGCTACAGGAAGGCCATAAAGATCATCAAGGACATCAACCACCCGAGCCACTGCCTGTTCACCCCGCTGTCATCCAGAAGGCGAGGTCAGTACAGGTGCATCAAAGCTGGGACCGAGAGACTGAAAAACAGCTTCTATCTCAAGGCCATCAGACTGTTAAACAGCCACCACTAACATTGAGTGGCTGCTGCCAACACACTGTCAATGACACTGACTCAACTCCAGCCACTTTAATAATGGGAATTGATGGGAAATGATGTAAATATATCACTAGCCACTTTAAACAATGCTACCTTATATAATGTTACTTACCCTACATTATTCATCTCATATGCATACGTATATACTGTACTCTATATCATCGACTGCATCCTTATGTAATACATGTATCACTAGCCACTTTAACTATGCCACTTGGTTTACATACTCATCTCATATGTATATACTGTACTCGATATCATCTACTGTATCTTGCCTATGCTGCTCTGTACCATCACTCATTCATATATCCTTATGTACATATTCTTTATCCCCTTACACTGTGTATAAGACAGTAGTTTTTTGGAATTGTTAGTTAGATTACTTGTTCGTTATTACTGCATTGTTGGAACTTGAAGCACAAGCATTTCGCTACACTCGCATTAACATCTGCTAACCATGTGTATGTGACAAATAAAATTTGATTTGATTTGATTTGATTTATAGCCATGTTATTACCTGATACCCCCTGTATATAGCCATGTTATTATCCGGTACCCCTACACATCAACTTGGTACTGGTACTCCCTGTATATAGCCATGTTATTATCTGGTACCCCTACACATCAACTTGGTACTGGTACCCCCTGTATATAGCCATGTTATTGCCTGGTACTCCCTGTATATAGCCATGTTATTACCTGGTACTCCCTGTATATAGCCATGTTATTACCTGGTACTCCCTGTATATAGCCATGTTATTACCTGGTACCCCTACACATCAACTTGGTACTGGTACTCCCTGTATATAGCCATGTTATTATCTGGTACCCCTACACATCGACTCGGTACTGGTACTCCCTGTATATAGCCATGTTATTATCTGGAACCCCCTGTATATAGCCATGTTATTACCTGGTACCCCTACACATCACCTTGGTACTGGTACTCCCTGTATATAGCCATGTTATTATCTGGTACCCCTACACATCGACTCGGTTCTGGTACCCCTCCACATCGACTCGGTTCTGGTTCTCCCTGTATATAGCCATGTTATTATCTGGTACCCCCTGTATATAGCCATGTTATTATCTGGTACCCCCTGTGTATAGCCATGCTATTACCTGATTCTCCCTGAATATAGCCATGATATTACCTGGTACCCCCTGTATATAGCCATGTTATTATCTGGTACTCCCTGCATATAGCCATGGTATTACCTGGTACTGTCTGTATATAGCCATGTTATTACCTGGTACTCCCTGTATATAGCCATGTTATTACCTGGTACCCCTACACATCACCTTGGTACTGGTACTCCCTGTATAAAGCCATGTTATTACCTGGTACCCCTACACATCGACTCGGTTCTGGTACCCCTCCACAACGACTCGGTTCTGGTTCTCCCTGTATATAGCCATGTTATTATCTGGTACCCCTCCACATCGACTCGGTTCTGGTTCTCCCTGTATATAGCCATGTTATTTTTTACTTGTTTTTATTATTCGTTATTCATTGTGTATTTATTCATAATGCCATACCCTGGCCATGACTTCACTCTCCAAGGGCATCGCGTTGAGAAATGCAATAACACACATATATGTATGATACACACTTGTTCATATGTGAAACAGGACAAGTATAAGCATCCACCAAATTACAATTATTTCAAATTTCTCTAGGGTCAGTCTCCAAACAGAACTGTAGCCTGATAGAAACTGACAACGCCTGTAACTGCATCCCAAACAGCACCATATTGCCTGTATTGTTTAATACTTTATACCAGTGCTCTGGTCAAAAGTAAAGTACTTTGTAGTGAATAGGATAGGATGCTATTTAGGACTCAACCAGTGACAAATCCTCCCAGGTGTTGGTGCTGTGGGAATTCAAACTAAGAAATATTGATTTGAGATATAGATGAGACAATAACCCCCACCCATTATACAAGGGGTCTGTTCAGGAGGATGAAACGTTACCTAGCGTTCAGATAGAAATGGATCATGTAGAACAGATATGACTGGCTGCTGGGCATCTAGGCTGCTGTCGTCAGAGGTCGTAAATTCCTGAGAAGACCCTGCCACATTGCCACATAGTATAGAGAGAGTAAATGTTCATAGAGGACAAAGGAAATCCTTCCACCTCACAGAACTTGAGGTAAGAACAAATTTCATGTTCCGGGGGAAACTATAAAAGATCGGTAAAGAATCCAGCTACGAACTGGTCAGTTTGTCACAACTTGGGGAAGCTCATGGGAGACGGTGTGGCCACATTACCATAACGCTGTTTATATAATAGCCTCAGATATGAGGTTTACATCTAATTGTTGTATAAGATTAATGAGTGAGTATGATACTGTTTGTATAATTGTGTAATATGATTTTGGACTGTTTAATGAAGGAAAACTCAAAAAGGGGATTGGATTTGAACTAAATCAGAGGACCGCCCCTGAGCCCAGTTAGGGTCAGACATCCTGGGACAGCCCCTGAGCCCAGTTAGGGTCATACATCCTGGGACAGCCCTTTTCTGCCATTCCGAATAAAACCCCCACTCGGGTTTTCGATCAGCAGACCGAGCTTACCTCAATTACGAGATGGCTAAAGGTTGCAGACCATATTTTTCTCCATTAGGGGAGACAAAGGTTGTAGACCATTGCTGAATCTTTTAACCACACCACGTGGTTAAACTCTTAGACTATCGATACCGACAGAATAAGAACAAGTCTTTGATATTAATTTCTAGTCTGCAACTAGGAATTTGGTATCATTGACAACCGCCGAAACATCCATTCTATAACGAATGTCACACAATCCCCTCTAACCACAACCGAGAGAGAGAGGGAGAGAGACAGACAATTCTACAAAAGAAATGAACTTTTCACCAGCGATCAAGACGACACACTGAGCGTAAATATATATCGTGATTGCAATTGTTCCTGAATGAGTGAGCGTTCATGTGCAAAGGATTAGCATTTCAATTGTTATAATTATCACTCTATAGTGACTTCTCAGTCGATCCCCACTTCCCTTTTGTCTAACAAGCCGCCATGCCGGTTCAGCCCACTAGGGCACATTCTCCTATCATTTCATGTAACCACATTTACCTTGTTTGTTTGTTTGTTTATGCATTTCTGTGAATTACTTAGTTAGTAATAAATAAATGATTTAAGACAATTGATGTATGGATGACTCATAGTGAAGACTGGGTTCGTACAGATAACCAACAATTTACGAAGTTTGGAATGAGAATAACGTGAGGTAAAGTAAATAATTAATTTATTCGTAGACAAAGAGATCAGATAAAATTTCTGAAAAGTTATTTTAGGAAATGATAACTTTGTAATCCTAATATTTTTCCTTGGTGCCCTGACTTCCTAGTTATTACGGTTACATGATTAATCAGTCTAATCGCGTAATACTTAACCCTCCCGTGGTCCTGGTACTGTGTCTAGTCCCCGCGTCCTCCGGGTCACCCTGTCCCGTCCTGGCTAAAGGCCCAATGTGCGCAAGTGTGACAGTAGGCGTGTGAACAGCCTTTGCAGATGTATTTCTTACACCTGCAGCACACCGTGTGTGTCTTGGAGTCCTTCTTGGGTGGGCAGAGCTGACACCTCTTCCTCTTACTTGCCCCGGTGGTGGCCGGGGCAACGAGCGGGGCAGCGGCCGTGCCAGCGGCGGGGCCCTGGCGCTGTTGATCAGGAGGCGCCGCCGTAGCACTCTGTAGGACTTTGACAAGGGCTGACGCCGCTTCGGTGTGGGGCAGATGCTGCCTTCTTTGGATCAGCGGCTTCACGAGTGCCTTTCCCAGCTGCCCGAGGAACACCCTGCGCTTGTTCCGCTTGCCAGGCATCCATTCAGGCTTGATCTCTCGCCATATGACAAAGGCGTTGTAGGAGGACACGTCGAGGATGTTGTGGAAGACGACCAGGGGCTAGCGGGCAGTCATCCGTCTGCAGCTGTAGGTGCCCACCACCTTGTCTAGGTTGTCCACGCCGCCCTTGTTGCAGTTGTAGTCTAGGATGAGGGCCGGCTTCTTGTCGCGGCGATCGCTGATGTGGCCCTCTGTGTGCAGCGTGCTCAAGAGTAGCACGTTCTTGTTTCTCTTTGCCAGGTAGGACACCAGAGTGGCGGTGGGCGTGAAGGCGAACCTGGAGGACAGGACCTGTCTGCCCCTGGACTCGAGCAGCGCGGGCGGGAGCTCGGCCTTGTTCTTTCTCACCGTGCCCACCATGGTGAGGTTCCTCTCGAGGAGCCGCTGGCCCAGGTCGTAGGAGGTGAAGAAGTTGTCGCAGGTGACGTTGCGACCGCTCAGGCCCGTTGTCAGATCGAGGACGACGCGCATCCCCTGGTTCTTCTCGGGGCCTCCGCCGGCCGCCTTGCCGGTGTACACTTGCATCTTCCAAGCGTAGCTGGACTTGGCGTCGCAGGCCACCCACGACTTGATGCCGTATTTGGCCGGCTTGCTGGGGATGTACTGACGGAAAGGACAGCGGCCTTTTTGGAAAGGGGACAAGACATTAGTGTGGTTACTGTGTGCAACGGGGTAGACAAAAGGGCCAACCGTTGTGTCACACACGCTCTGTATAGACATGTAAGCACACGCGCACGCACGCAACAAGCGCAAGCACAGTACCTCTGAACGGGACCAGTTGCTCGTCCACCGTCACGTCGGGCCCCGGGTTGTAGAGGGCCGGCAGCCGCGCCTCCCACAGGTCCCAGACCTCCCGTATGGCTGCGAGTTTGTCCGTGGCGAGTCTGGCGGGTCTCGACTGGCGGTCGTTGAATCGCAGCAGCCTCGAGTACCTGTGAAAGACCTTGAGCGACATGGTGGCTCGGAACACGGTCCTGCCGCTCTCGGCGTCCCACAGGCTTGCCGCGGCCTCGCCCTGGGACCTGTAGACGCCCGCTAGGATCAGCAGCCCTAGGTAGGCGCGCAGGTCCGTGGCGTCCATGGGTCGCCAGCCGTCGCCGTATTTTCTGGCCCCGTGCAGGTTCGTCATTTCCACAATTATCCTTTCTATCGCCGGTGTGACAAACAGGTGGAAGGCGGACACGATGTCGCGGGCCTGTGTCACGGCATAGGCCGTGGGGCCCGGAGTCTGGTCCGGCCCGGCGTGGCAGATCGCCAGGGGCCCGCAGTGGCGGCCGTAGGCCACGGGGGACTACTCGATTTTGCTGTTGCAACGGCGGCTCCCGTCGGCCCGGGGCCGAGGAGATCTCTTCCTCGTCGCGGTCCTCGCGCTCGTCCTCGTGCTCGTCCTCGGGCGGCTCTTCCTCGGGCTGCTCTTCCTCAGAAGAGGGAGAAGAGGCATCGTCAACCTCGCGGTGCTCGGGGTTGTATTCCTCCCCGTCTTCGTCTTCTGAAACCTCTTCCTCTTCCTCCTCCTGGCAATCCGAGTAGTCTTCTTGGTCCACGCTGGACAAGATCTGTTCTAGAACCTGCGCGGCCGTAAAACGCACGGCCATGGCCGATCGGTGGAGCCGAGCGGGTCCGCTGAGCTGCGGGGAAGAGCGGACTTGGCACGGGTGGGGCGCCGGTCCCTTTGTGTGTGTGTGTGTGTGTGTGTGTGTGTGTGTGTGTGTGTGTGTGCAGGTTGGTGTGGGTGGGCGCCGCTGACAATATTAGTATCCTCTCTACATAGGGCCGGCCGGACGGCTTACGAGGGATACCGAGACCCGAAAATGCTCGAGGCTCGCTTGCGCGCACCTGTGTAGCCCTGTGCAGTCGACCCAAACCTCAGCCGAGCAACAAGAACACTCGGCTGCTCTCTAGCACACAGCGGAGCACGTCCGGATCTGTGCAGCGGCTGGCTGGGTCGCTCTGAATCGCAGCCGCGCAACTACAACACTCGGCTGCTCTCTAGCACACAGCGGAGCACGTCCAGACCTGTGCAGCGGCTGGCTGGGTCGCTCTGACCCACGAGAGCAGAGCGCAACTGCAACACTCGGCTGCGGAGCACATCCGGACCTGTGCAGAGGCTGGCTGGGTCGCTCTGACCCATGAGCGCAGAGCGCAGAGCGGTGAGCCCAGAGCACAGTCTCGCCACACTCGCAGACACTCTACTACGCTCGACGGCACACGCCTCGCCAGTGGCTGGCAGGGTCGCTCTGACCCGGGATAGCGCAGAGCACAGAGGACAGAGCACAGAGGACAGAGCACAGAGCGCAGAGCGGGGAGCCCGGCACAGCCTCGCCACACTCGCCACACTCGCAGACTCTCTACTACGCTCAGAGGCACACGCCTCGCCAGTGGCTGGCACGGTCGCTCTGACTCGGGAGAGCAAAGCGCAGAGCCCTGGAAACACAGGGCCTGGGTCACTCTGACCCGCGAGCCCAGAGCGCAACTACAACACTCGGCTGTTCTCTAGCACACTGCGAGGCACGTCCGGACCTGTGCAGCGGCTGGCTGGGTCGCTCTGACCCAAGAGCGCAGAGCGGCGAGGACAGAGCACATAGCGCAGAGCGGGGAGCCCGGCACAGCCTCGCCACACTCGCCACACTCGCAGACACTCTACTACGCTCAAAGGCACACGCCTCGCCAGTGGCTGGCACGGTCGCTCTGACCCGCCAGCGCAGAGCGAGAGCCCTGGAAACACAGGGCCTGGGTCGCTCTGACCCGCGAGCGCAGAGCGCAGAAAGGGGAGCCCTCCACACACAGGGGTCACCCTGACCCCAGGACCACGGGAGGGTTAATTACAGAGAATCTTTGATAAAAACTATAAGTCTTCAGTTAATGATAGAAAAGACACGACACACCCCAGTTGCACCATACACAAACCTACGTGACATATAATTTACCCTACTCTTAACAATTATTATATTTAATGAAGTCATAAATTCCCTGCCTGCTTAATCATATTCTTAAGTGCTGGCTGAATAGATTCATGCATACAGCCTATAGCTCTTGAAAGCAACTCCAGAATATATTTGAAGAATTGAAAAGATGCATAAAAGCCTTATTTCCTTTGTGAAATATTGAAGGACAAAATAGATGTGCTCCATTCAAACAAGCTGACTATTAGTCATGTCCAGCAGCAAAGAGTGAGAGAGAGAGAGAGAGAGGGAAAGAGAGAGAGAGAGAGAGAGAGAGTGAGAGAGCGAAAGAAGGAGAGAGTGCTATTTTTCCTTATACATTTGAGTGAAAAGTCCCAGTGAGAGAGAGAAAGAGAGAGAGTTACTATTCATCCCAGTGATCAGATGAAGACACCTTGCCCTCTGCTTATATTTGTAAAGGAAACTATTGGTCCTTTGTGGATAAATTATCCTCTCTTGTGTAGTATTTTGAATGATTTAATTTATTTATGCACAAAGAGGAGTAAATATATAATTTTGGCTATTTAATTTAAATTTATCAAGGGGTGCTTCAGCATCTATGATCGACATGAATAATTATTGCCCTGATCAAAAGTTGTGCATTTTAAAGGGAATGTTGTTTGGGAACAAACTAAGGTATACTGTATGTCCCAGAGTAGAGTCCCATTCAGTCCTACTGTGTGAGAGCAACAAGAGGAAGATGGAGCATTTTCTAACTGTTCTGCTGCTCACTGTAGCGACCCTGATTATCACCACAACAAGACAACACCAGTACAAAATACTGATTGTACAAGAAGATTGATAATGGCGCCGGAGGCGAATGATGCTGTTTTGCGGGCTCCTAACCAACTGTGCTATTTTGTGAGTTTTTTCGCATTGTTTGTAACTTATTTTGTGCATAATGTTGCTGTTAGTATCTTTTATGACCGAAAAGAGCTTTTGGATATCAACAGCAATTACTCACCTCAACTTGAAGGAAGATGTTTCTTTCATGAATCTGACATGAAGCATATGTTGCTTCTCCCAGACCAGGCCCAAATCCCCGTCATTCGCATGAAGAAAAGATGGAAATACTGGGTGCCTTGTGAAAATTTGTCAGCGAGTGGGTAACCCGCCTCTAACCCGGTTCTATTGGCCAATGTACAATCACTGGAGAAAAAAACTGGATGATCTCCATTCGAGACTATCCTACCAAAGGGACATTAAAAACTGTAATACCTTATGTTTCACAGAGTCGTGGCTGAACGACGACATGGAAAATATACAGCTGGCTGTGTATCCGTGCATCGGCAAGACAGAACAGCCACATCTGGTAAGACAAGGGATGGGGGTGTGTCTATTTTTCAATAACATCTGGTGCGCAATGTCAAATATTAAGGAAGTCTCGAGGTATTGCTCACCTGAGATAGAATGCTGTAAACCACACTATCTACCAAGAGAGTTTTTATCTATATTTTTCGTAGCCTTCTATTTACCACCACAAACTGATGCTGGCACTAAGACCGCACTCAACCAGCTGTATAAGGCCACTCAACCAGCTATATAAGGCCATAAGCAAACAAGAAGATGCTTATCCAGAAGCGGTGCTCCTATTGTCACCTGCAACCACAGGGAGAAACAAAAACTCTAGACCACCTTTACTCGACACACAGAGATGCATACTAAATTCTCCCTCGACTTCCATTTGGCAAATCTGACATAATTCTATTCTCTTGATTCCTGCTTACAAGCAAAAACTAAAGGAGGAAGTACCAGTGACTCACTCAATATGGTGGTCAGATGAAGCAGATGCTACGCTACAGGAAAGTTTTGCTAGAACAGACAGGAATATGTTCCGGGATTCATCCAAAGTCATTGAGGAGTATACCACCTCAGTCACCGGCTTCATCAATAAGCGCATCGACAACGTCGTCCCCACAGTGACCGTACGTACATCTCCCAACCAGAAGCTGTGGATTACAGGTAACATTTGCTCCGATCTAAAGGCTGGAGCTGCCGCTTTCAAGGAGCGGGACACTAAATACAAACGCTTATAAGAAATCACGCTATGCCCTCAGATGAACCATCAAACAGGCAAAGCGTCAATACAGGACTAAGATTAAATCGTACTACACCGGAGCTGACGCATGTCAGATGTGGCAGGGCTTGCAAACTATTACGGAGTACAAAGGGAAACCCAGCCACAAGCTGCCCAGTGACGCAAGCCTACCAGACCAGCTAAATGCCTTCTATGCTCTCTTCGAGGCAAGCATGCATGAGAGCACTAGCTGTTCTGGATGACTGTGTGATCACACTCTCTGTAGCTGATGTGAGCAAGACCTTTAAACAGGTCAACATTCACAAGGTCGCGGGGCCAGACGGATTACCAGGACATGAACTCAGAGAATGAGCAGACCAACTGGCAAGTGTCTTCACTGACACGTTCAACCTCTCAATGGTCGAGTCTGTAATACCTACATGTTTCAAGCAGACCACCATAGTCCCTGTGACCAAGAAAGCTAACTAAATTACTACGGCCCCGTAGCATTCATGTCGGTAGCCATGAAGTGTTTTGAAAGGCTGGTCATGGCTCACATAAACACCATCATCCCGGAAACCCTAGACCCAATCCAATTCGCATACCGCCCCAACAGATCCATAGGTAACGCAATCTCAATCGCACTCCACACTGCCCTTTCCCAGCTGGCCAAAAGGAACAACTACAGTTGAGGTCGGAAGTTTACATACACTTAGGTTGGAGTCATTAAAACTCGTTTTTCAACCACTCCACAAATGTCTTGTTAACAAACTATAGTTTTGGCAAGTCGGTTAGGTCATCTACTTTGTGCATGACACAAGTCATTTTTCCAACAATTGTTTACAGACAGATTATTTCACTTATAATTTACTGTATCACAATTCCAGAAGGTCAGAAGTTTTAATACACTCAGTTGACTGTGCCTTTAAACAGCTTGTAAAATTCCAGAAAATTATGTTGTGGCTTTAGAAGCTTCTGACATCATTTGTCAATCTCAGTGCCTCTTTGCTTGACATCATGGGAAAATCAAAATAAATCAGCCAAGACCTCAGAAAAAAATGGTAGACCTCCACAAGTCTGGTTCATCATTGGGAGCAATTTCCAAATGCCTGAAGGAACCACGTTCATCTGTACAAACAATAGTACGCAAGTATTAACACCGTGGGACGACACAGCCATCATACCACTCAGGAAGGAGATGCGTTCTGTCTCCTAGAGATGAACGTACTTTGGTGCGAAAAATGCAAATCAATCTCAGAACAACAGCAAAGGACCTTGTGAAGATGCTGGAGGAAACAGGTACAAAATTATCTATATCCACAGTAAAAACAAGTCCTGTATCTACATAACCTGAAAGTCTGTTCAGCAAGGAAGAAGCCACTGCTCCAAAACCACCATAAAATAACAGACTACGGTTTGCAACTGCACATGGGGGAAAATATAGTACAATTTGGAGAAATATCCTCTGGTCTGATGAAACAAAAATAGAAATGTTTAGCCATAATGACCATCGTTATGTTTGGAGGAAAAAGGGGGAGGCTAGTAAGCCAAAGAACACCATCCCAACTGTGAAGCATGGGGGTGGCAGCATCATGTTGTGGGGTGCTTTGTTGCAGGAGGGACTGGTGCACTTCACAAAATAGATGGCATCAAGAAGGAGGAAAATAATGTGGATATATTGAAGCAACATCTCAAGACATCAGTCAGGAAGTTAAATCTTGGTCGCAAATGGGTCTTCCAAATGGACAATGACCCCAAGCATACTTCTAAAGTTGTGGCAAAATGGCTTAAGGACAACAAAGTAAAGGTATTGGAGTGGCCATCACAAAGCCCTGACCTCAAACCTTCTGACCCACTGGGAATGTGATGAAAGAAATAAAAGCTGAAATAAATCATTCTCTCTACTATTATTCTAACATTTCATATTCTTAAAATAAAGTGGTGATCCTCACTGACCTAAGACAGGGATTTTTTACTAGGATTAAATGTCAGGAATTGTGTAAAACTGAGTTTAAATGTATTTGGTTAAGGTGTATGTAAACTTCCGACTTCAACTGTATGTGAGAATGCTGTTCATTGACAACAGCTTAGCGTTCAACACCATTGTACCCACAAATCTCATCACTAACCTAAGGACCCTGGGACTAAACACTTCCCTCTGGATCCTGGACTTCCTGACGGGCCGCCCCCAGGCGGTAAGGGTAGGAAACAACACATCTGCCACGCTGATCCTCAACACGGGGGCCCCTCAGGGGTGCATGCTTAGTCCCCTCATGTACTCCCTGTTCACCTATGACTGCGTGGCCAAGCACGACTCCAGCACCATCATTATGTTTGCTGACGACACAACAGTGGTAGGCCTGATCACTGACGATGATGAGAAAGCCTATATGCAGGAGGTCAGAGACTTGGCAGTGTGGTGCCAGGACAACAACCTCTCCCTCAACCTGAGCAAGACAAAGGAGCTGATCATGGACTACAGGAAAAGGATGGCCGAACACATCCACATTCACATTGATGAGGCTGTAGTGGGGCAGGTTGAGAGTTTTAAGTTCCTTGGTGTCCTCGTCACCAACAAACTATCATGGTCCAAACACACTAAGACATTCGCGAAGAGGGCATGACAACACCTTTTCCCCCTCAGGAGACTGAAAAGATTTGTCATGGGTCCCCAGATCCTCAAAAAGTTCTACAGCTGCACCGTTGAGGTCATCCTGACCGGTTGCATCACCGCTTGGTATGGAAACTGCTCGGCATCTGACCTTAGTCACTGAGGGGGAAAGCGGATGAGTTGTCAGCGAATCTGCGCTTCCAACACGAATATCCGGAGGTCTGTTTGCTGGCATTTACTGAGACTTGGCTGGATGACAGAGTCCCAGACAGAGAAGTGGAGCTGGCCGGCTTCACTCTGGTCAGAGCGGACCGTGATCTGACAGTTACAGGGACATGGAGCCGGCTTCACTCTAGTCAGAGCGGACCGTGATCTGGGAAACTTCATGGCGGAGGCGTCTGCCTGCTTGTCAGGGACCAGTGGTGTAAATCGATCCTGGTAAGAGAGAGGAATCCATCTCCCCCGACGCACCCAAATTTATTTTAGGGGATATTAACAACTGTACCTTGCGCAAAGTCTTGCGCACATACCATCAGTATGTGAAATGTCACAATAGGACTCTTGATTTGTGCTATGGGACAATACCAAAGGCGTTCTCTGCCACCACCAGACCTCCCCTGGGGACATCAGACCACAATGTTGTCTACCTCCGGCCAACCTACTGTCGCCTCCTGGAGAGGGAGAAACCCACAGTTAAAACTGCCTCAGGCCAACCTACTGTCGGATCCTATAGAGGGTGAGAAACCCACAGTTAAAACTGTCCAGATCTGGAATGGCAACAGTATCACTTGTCTCCAGGGGTGTTTTGACTGTACTATGTGGGAGGTATTTGAGGACAGCAGCTCTGATCTGGATGAACTCACAGAGGTTATTTCAGACTATGTAAACTTCTGTGTTGAGTCAGTTGTGCCTACTAAGACCTGTAAAATCTTCCCTAACAACAAGCCTTGGGTATCAAAACATCTAAAATCACTACTTGATAGGAAGGCAGTTTATGCTGGGGGTGATAGACAGGCTTTAAGAGATGTACAACGTGAGATTAAAAAGACAGATACTAGTAGACAAGGAGGCACACAAGCAAAGGGTGGAGAGGACCTTCTCCTCAGGAAACGCAAGGAAAGGTCTGGCGAGGGATTAAATCCATGGCTAGTGCCCCCCACATAGGCAGGGGAAAACCAGTGCTGACCTTGGGAGACATGAGGGCCAGAAAATGGCTAATGAACTGAATGTTTTCTTCTCAAGATTGGAATCAGACAACTTCGTGTTGGAGGTTAAACAAATGGAAGCATCATTACAAATGTTTGAGGGAGTTGTTGTTCAACAGTCTGATGTTCTAAAGTTGTTCAGGAGATGTAACACACACAAAAGCCCAGGCCCAGACAAAATAAGTGGGCATGTGTTAAAGCACTGTGCTGAACAACTGGCTGGTGTTTTTACAGACATTTTTCAATCCTCACTCAACCAGCAACACGTTCCAGTATTGTGGAAAAAAATCTATAATTATACCAATTCCTAAAGCATCTTATCCCTCTGTGCTGAATGACTATTGCCCTGTTGCTTTGACATCCATAGTTATGAAATGCCTTGAGAAAATTGTGAAAAGTCATATTCTCAGTGTCACCCAGAAGCTCCTCGACCCATTTCAGTTTGCCTATCAGCCTAGCAGAGGAGTTGATGATGCCATTCTTACCCTCCTTAACATGGTCTACAGACATCTAGAGGGGGTATTAACATGGTCTGTAGACATCTAGAGGGGATATTAACATGTTCTATAGACATCTAGAGGGAGTATTAACATGGTCTATAGACATCTAGAGGGGGTATTAACATGGTCTATAGACATCTAGAGGGGGTATTAACATGGTCTATAGACATCTAGAGGGGGTATTAACATGGTCTATAGACATCTAGAGGGGTATTAACATGGTCTATAGACATCTAGAGGGGGTATTAACATGGTCTATAGACATCTAGAGGGGGTATTAACATGGTCTATAGACATCTAGAGGGGTATTAACATGGTCTATAGACATCTAGAGGGGGTATTAACATGGTCTATAGACATCTAGAGGGGTATTAACATGGTCTATAGACATCTAGAGGGGTATTAACATGGTCTATAGACATCTAGAGGGGTATTAACATGGTCTATAGACATCTAGAGGGGTATTAACATGGTCTATAGACATCTAGAGGGGGTATTAACATGGTCTATAGACATCTAGAGGGGGTATTAACATGGTCTATAGACATCTAGAGGGGGTATTAACATGGTCTATAGACATCTAGAGGGGTATTAACATGGTCTATAGACATCTAGAGGGGGTATTAACATGGTCTATAGACATCTAGAGGGGGTATTAACATGGTCTATAGACATCTAGAGCCAAATCCCATGTCAGGGTTCTGTTTGTTGACTTTTCTTCTGCCTTCAACACAATCCAGCCCTACATTCTGGCACAGAGACTCATTCAGGACTTCTCCTTAGACAGGAGGCTGGTTTTGTGGCTGTTGGACTTCCTGAGCCAACGCTCACAGAGAGTCAAAATAGGTCCCCATGTGTCAGATATACGTAATACCAACACAGGCTCTCCTCAGGGATGTGTTTTGTCCCCACTCCTGTACATCTTGTACACTAATAGTTGTACTAGTTCCCCTCCTGACAGACACCTCATTAAGTTCGCTGATGACACTGCCTTGATCAGCCTGTTGCATGATGACGAGGAACACCATGGCCCGGTCCTAGATGACTTTGTAGAGTGGTGTAAGGAATCACACTTGGTCCTCAATACCAACAAGACCAAAGATATGTGCATAGACTTCAGGAAGCGTACAACACCTACCTCTGCAACATCTATCAGAGGCCAGAATATAGAGATTGTAGAGGAATATAAATATCTGAGTATCCTTTTGGACAGTAAGCTTCAGTGGAGTAAATGTACAGACCTGATCTAAAAAAAGAGCCAACAGAGACTGTACTTTCTAAAACAGTTGGGTTCTTTTAATATAGACTGTACTATACTGACTCTGTTTTACAAATCTTTCATTGAGAGTATTTTAACTTTTTGTATTGTTTGTTGGTTTGGCAATGCCACTGTCAGCCAGAGAAATATGCCGAGAAGGATTATTACCACAGCAAGCAAGGTACTTGGAGTCAAACAGACAGGCCTGGATGAGATCTTTAAGGTCAGGGCCCTCCGTAAGGCTCACAAAATCATTTTAGACCCAAGCCACCCTCTGTACCTGGACTTTGAACTACTCCCCTCTGGGCGCAGGTATAGGGCACCTCTCAGCAGGAAAAACAGAACGAGACAATCTTTGTGCCAGGTGTGATATCCCTCCTAAATAGCTTGGGTGAATGTTCCCATTGACCCCATAAGGCCAGCAGGAGAATGTTCCCATTGACCCCGTAAGGCCAGCAGGCTAGTCTTTTCTTCTTTAAAAAAAAAAAAAGTTTTATTTCTTATTTCTTACTATTATTATTTTTATTGGTGCGTAACTGTTATGAAAGTTGTATTGTCAATCTTGTTTTGTATTTAAACACCACTTTAAATGTGTACATGACACTGAAACAACATGTCCCCGTGGGGACAATAAAGTCAGTAAGTCAGTAAGTAAGTTAAGGTGCTACAGAGTGTAGTGTGTACGGCCCAGTACATTACTGGGGCCAAGCTTCCTATATACTAGGCGGTGTCAGAGGAAGGCCTTAGCATGGACTCCAGTCACCTAAGTCATAGACTGTTCTCTCTGCTACCGTACGGCAAGTAGTTCCGGAGTCGCCAAGTCTAGGTCCAAAATGCTCTACCCCAAAGCCATAAGAATGCAGAACAATTAATCAAATGGCCACCCAGACTATTTCCATTGACCCCTCCCCCACCCTCACTTTACCACTACCTACAAATACAATTTACCTTGACTAATCTGTACCCCCACACATTTTATATAGCCTCGTTGTTATTTTATTGTGTTTCTTTTAATTTCATTTTTTACTTTAGTTTATTTAATAAATATTTTCTTGAACTGCATTGTTGGTTAAGGGCTTGTAAGTGAGCATTTCACGGTAAGGTCTACACTAGTTGTAACTGGCGCATGTGACAAATACAACTTGGTTTAATTTGATTTGAACACACTGAGCCAGGAGGAGAAGAAATACGTGGACATGGCTATCATACATGCCAACGAGCAATACAAGACGAGGGGAGAACACATGAATTACATGCCAACAAGCAATACAAGACGAGGGGAGAACACATGAATTACATGTCAACAAGCAATACAAGACGAGGGGAGAACACATTAATTACATGTCAACAAGCAATACAAGACGAGGGGAGAACACATGAATTACATGTCAACGAGCAATACAAGACGAGGGAGAAGACATTAATTACATGCCAACAAGCAATACAAGACGAGGGGAGAACACATTAATTACATGCCAACGAGCAATACAAGACGAGTGGAGAACACATTAATTACATGTCAACAAGCAATTCAAGACGAGGGAGAACACATTAATTAAATGTCAACAAGCAATACAAGACGAGTGGAGAACACATTAATTACATGTCAACAAGCAATACAAGATGATGGGAGAACACATTAATTACATGTCAACAAGCAATACAAGACGAGGGGAGAACACATTAATTACATGTCAACAAGCAATACAAGACGAGGGGAGAACACATTAATTACATGTCAACAAGCAATACAAGACGAGTGGAGAACACATTAATTACATGTCAACAAGCAATACAAGATGAGGGGAGAACACATTAATTACATGTCAACAAGCAATACAAGATGAGGGGAGAACACATTAATTACATGTCAACAAGCAATACAAGACGAGTGGAGAACACATTAATTACATGTCAACAAGCAATTCAAGACGAGGGGAGAACACATTAATTAAATGTCAACAAGCAATACAAGACGAGTGGAGAACACATTAATTACATGTCAACAAGCAATACAAGACGAGGGGAGAAGACATTAATTACATGCCAACAAGCAATACAAGACGAGGGGAGAACACATTAATTACATGTCAACAAGCAATTCAAGACGAGGGGAGAACACATTAATTAAATGTCAACAAGCAATACAAGACGAGTGGAGAACACATTAATTACATGTCAACAAGCAATACAAGATGAGGGGAGAACACATTAATTACATGTCAACAAGCAATACAAGATGAGGGGAGAACACATTAATTAAATGTCAACAAGCAATACAAGACGAGTGGAGAACACATTAATTACATGTCAACAAGCAATTCAAGACGAGGGGAGAACACAT
This sequence comes from Oncorhynchus tshawytscha, assembly GCF_018296145.1. NCBI lineage: Eukaryota > Metazoa > Chordata > Actinopteri > Salmoniformes > Salmonidae > Oncorhynchus > Oncorhynchus tshawytscha. Next base: position 11,443,059 of record NC_056440.1, on the reverse strand, counting down.
TAATTACATGTCAACAAGCAATACAAGACGAGTGGAGAACACATTAATTACATGTCAACAAGCAATTCAAGACGAGGGGAGAACACATTAATTACATGTCAACAAGCAATTCAAGACGAGTGGAGAACACATTAATTACATGTCAACAAGCAATACAAGATGAGGGGAGAACACATTAATTACATGTCAACAAGCAATACAAGACGAGGGGAGAACACATTAATTACATGTCAACAAGCAATACAAGACGAGGGGAGAACACATTAATTACATGTCAACAAGCAATACAAGATGAGGGGAGAACACATTAATTACATGTCAACAAGCAATACAAGATGAGGGGAGAACACATTAATTACATGCCAACGAGCAATACAAGACGAGGGGAGAACACATTAATTACATGTCAACAAGCAATACAAGACGAGGGGAGAACACATTAATTACATGTCAACAAGCAATACAAGACGAGGGGAGAACACATTAATTACATGTCAACGAGCAATACAAGACGAGTGGAGAACACATTAATTACATGTCAACAAGCAATACAAGACGAGGGGAGAACACATTAATTACATGTCAACAAGCAATACAAGACGAGGGGAGAACACATTAATTACATGTCAACAAGCAATACAAGACGAGGGGAGAACACATTAATTACATGTCAACGAGCAATACAAGACGAGCGGAGAACACATTAATTACATGTCAACGAGCAATACAAGACGAGTGGAGAACACATTAATTACATGTCAACAAGCAATACAAGACGAGGGGAGAACACATTAATTACATGTCAACAAGCAATACAAGACGAGGGGAGAACACATTAATTACATGCCAACGAGCAATACAAGACGAGTGGAGAACACATTAATTACATGCCAACAAGCAATACAAGACGAGGGGAGAACACATTAATTACATGCCAACGAGCAATACAAGACGAGTGGAGAACACATTAATTACATGCCAACGAGCAATACAAGACGAGTGGAGAACACATTAATTACATGTCAACAAGCAATTCAAGACGAGGGGAGAACACATTAATTAAATGTCAACAAGCAATACAAGACGAGTGGAGAACACATTAATTACATGTCAACAAGCAATACAAGACGAGGGGAGAACACATTAATTACATGCCAACAAGCAATACAAGACGAGGGGAGAACACATTAATTACATGTCAACGAGCAATACAAGACGAGTGGAGAACACATTAATTACATGCCAACAAGCAATACAAGACGAGGGGAGAACACATTAATTACATGCCAACTAGCAATACAAGACGAGGGGAGAACACATTAATTACATGTCAACAAGCAATACAAGACGAGAGGAGAACACATTAATTACATTCCAACGAGCAATACAAGACGAGGGGAGAACACATTAATTACATGTCAACAAGCAATACAAGACGAGTGGAGAACACATTAATTACATGTCAACAAGCAATACAAGACGAGGGGAGAACACATTAATTACATGTCAACAAGCAATACAAGACGAGTGGAGAACACATTAATTACATGTCAACAAGCAATACAAGACGAGGGGAGAACACATTAATTACATGTCAACAAGCAATACAAGACGAGTGGAGAACACATTAATTACATGTCAACAAGCAATACAAGACGAGGGGAGAACACATTAATTACATGTCAACAAGCAATACAAGACGAGGGGAGAACACAATTACATGTCAACAAGCAATACAAGACGAGGGGAGAACACATTAATTACATGCCAACGAGCAATACAAGACGAGTGGAGAACACATTAATTACATGCCAACGAGCAATACAAGACGAGGGGAGAACACATTAATTACATGTCAACAAGCAATACAAGACGAGGGGAGAACACATTAATTACATGCCAACGAGCAATACAAGACGAGTGGAGAACACATTAATTACATGCCAACGAGCAATACAAGACGAGGGGAGAACACATTAATTACATGTCAACAAGCAATACAAGACGAGGGGAGAACACATTAATTACATGCCAACGAGCAATACAAGACGAGGGGAGAACACATTAATTACATGCCAACAAGCAATACAAGACGAGTGGAGAACACATTAATTACATGTCAACAAAGCAATTCAAGACGAGGGGAGAACACATTAATTAAATGTCAACAAGCAATACAAGACGAGTGGAGAACACATTAATTACATGTCAACAAGCAATACAAGACGAGGGGAGAACACATTAATTACATGTCAACAAGCAATACAAGACGAGTGGAGAACACATTAATTACATGTCAACGAGCAATACAAGACGAGGGGAGAACACATTAATTACATGTCAACGAGCAATACAAGACGAGTGGAGAACACATTAATTACATGCCAACAAGCAATACAAGACGAGGGGAGAACACATTAATTAAATGTCAACGAGCAATACAAGACGAGTGGAGAACACATTAATTACATGCCAACTAGCAATACAAGACGAGGGGAGAACACATTAATTACATGTCAACGAGCAATACAAGACGAGGGGAGAACACATTAATTACATGTCAACAAGCAATACAAGACGAGGGGAGAACACATTAATTACATTCCAACGAGCAATACAAGACGAGGGATGAACACATGAATTACATGTCAACAAGCAATACAAGACGAGGGGAGAACACATTAATTACATGTCAACAAGCAATACAAGACGAGTGGAGAACACATTAATTACATGTCAACAAGCAATACAAGACGAGTGGAGAACACATTAATTACATGTCAACAAGCAATACAAGACGAGTGGAGAACACATTAATTACATGTCAACAAGCAATACAAGACGAGTGGAGAACACATTAATTACATGTCAACAAGCAATACAAGACGAGGGGAGAACACATTAATTACATGCCAACAAGCAATACAAGACGAGTGGAGAACACATTAATTACATGTCAACAAGCAATACAAGACGAGTGGAGAACACATTAATTACATGCCAACAAGCAATACAAGACGAGGGGAGAACACATTAATTACATGTCAACGAGCAATACAAGACGAGGGGAGAACACATTAATTACATGTCAACAAGCAATACAAGACGAGGGGAGAACACATTAATTACATTCCAACGAGCAATACAAGACGAGGGATGAACACATGAATTATACATGTCAACGAGCAATACAAGACAAGGGGAGAACACATTAATTACATGCCAACAAGCAATACAAGACGAGGGGAGAACACATTAATTACATGCCAACAAGCAATACAAGACGAGGGGAGAACACATTAATTACATGCCAACGAGCAATACAAGACGAGGGGAGAACACATTAATTACATGCCAACAAGCAATACAAGACGAGGGGAGAACACATTAATTACATGTCAACGAGCAATACAAGACGAGGGGAGAACACATTAATTACATGTCAACGAGCAATACAAGACGAGGGGAGAACACATTAATTACATGCCAACGAGCAATACAAGACGAGTGGAGAACACATTAATTACATGTCAACAAGCAATACAAGACGAGGGGAGAACACATTAATTACATGCCAACGAGCAATACAAGACGAGGGGAGAACACATTAATTACATGCCAACGAGCAATACAAGACGAGGGATGAACACATGAATTACATGTCAACAAGCAATACAAGACGAGGGGAGAACACATTAATTACATGTCAACAAGCAATACAAGACGAGTGGAGAACACATTAATTACATGTCAACAAGCAATACAAGACGAGGGATGAACACAATTACATGAATTACATGTCAACTCTTGTAGAACCCGTGGTAAGGATCCTGTTTTCCTAGTATGGTCATCATTGTAATTGTAATAATTAAAGCTACAGTCTGGGATTTGGAAAGATGTTCAATGGTAATTTGAGAGGGATTACATCTGCCTAACCCCATCCCTCATTTGTATTCCAAAACAAGTGGCAGGGACCTAGTTTTGTTGTTTTTCAAATCCCAGAGTGGAGCTTTATAACATGATTTTACACCATTGTCCCCCATCAGGTGATAATTACCAAACATTTTGGAACATGTTTATTTACAGAAACCATGTATTTACAGGAATATAAAACAAGTTTAACTAAAGTGTATATCTCAGTCTCTTTTAAAACCACCTTTCTTCTATTTTAAAATACATCAGCCTTTTTTTTGTTGCAATATTATTTCAACACAATCCTGAACAATGGGTCATCTCAATACTTAAACTGATTTCTCCCTGACCGGCCAGTCTGCAGCTGATCAGGGTGCCAGGTTCCAGCTCACAGCTGCAAAACTGCAGCCAGACGTCATGAGCTCTTCCTGAAATGAGGACATTCCATTTCTTAGATTGCATGTTTTAAACATTACATTCGATGTTGGTGAAATGCTTCTTCAGAACTTTAGAAATGACTCCATATTTTCATCATAACAACAGAGTGAACAGGGTTATGGTAAACTAGATCAAATTAAATCTAAATCAAAGTTGTAAATTGCACCAGAATACTGTGTAGTGTCCACAATACAATGAAGACAGTTAGTTAAGTAAAGTACAGTAGTTGCCATAGCAGCAAAGAGTCAGTTCAGTTTTCATCAACAGTCTTAAGGCTTGGAGGGATAAACTGTCCCTGAGCATGGTGCTGCAACACTTGATGCTCTGATACAGTTTGCTAGATGGTAAAGGAGCCAGATGTCTTAGTTTCCCATTTTGAAATAAGGCCTACCTCTAACGTCAACAACAGTCAAAAGTCGGTTGTACTGGCTCCACTCCCATCGTAGGCCCACCGGGACTCATGGGATGAAATGCCCTGACTAAGACAGACAGACAGACAGACACAAAGTTGTTGTAGAACAGACTACAGTACAGTAGCTGCAGGTTTGAAACTACACTCAGTGTACAAGTTGTTAAAAAACTCCCAAACAACTCTGTGCTTGTCACATTTACCTCACCGCTTCAGGGAACTGTAACTTTTATACAAACTGAACTGTATTTACATGATCAAATTTTTTGACTGGACAAAAATAACAAGTTAATTAGGGATAGCCCCCTTTTTTTCAATTTTCGCCTAAAATGACATACCCAAATCTAACTGCCGGTAGCTCAGGCCCTGAAGCAAGGATATGCATTTTCTTGGTACCATTTGAAAGGAAACACTTTGAAGTTTGTGGAAATGTGAATTGAATGTAGGAGAATATAACACAATAGATCTGGTAGAAGAAAATACAAAGAAGAAAGCAACCGTTTTTTAAAATCTACCACCAACTTTGAAATGCAACAGAAAGGTCCCAGATCTAGCCTTCACTCTGGTTGTAATTCTGATAGTGTCCACGAGATGGCAGCGTATGTGCAAAGTTTCAGACGGATCACTTGAAGTATGAGCAAACTACATGAAATTTAGTGTGAAGTCACCCAGGTACATTTGGGCAAATCATGAAGGAGACATTACATTCACATAAAAAAAATTCTGAAAGAATATTGTCAAATCTGTACACCTGGACTTTGATTTAGCTTTTGACCGCATTCGTCATCGGAGTGCCATGATGGCGTCGCTCTCTGACCAAATTTGGTGTCTTATAGGATATACTACACTGCTAATGATATAGTGAAGTCTGGTTACGTTCTAGGATCTCTGAGGAATAAATACGAACGTGATTTGACTGGTTGAATCAACGTTTAGCGTTAGATTTTCACAGATTCCTTTCTTTGCAAATTGAACGAGTCGAAATACAAAATCGATCGTGCTATATGGACCTTTTTAGGATATGAAAAATAATTTCATCTAACAAAACGACATCTCTGGCACTCTTTGGATGATAAATCAGCAAGATTTCAGAATGTAAGTACACATTTCAGCTTCAGAGGTGAATTTATCAAACCTATCGCGGTGAAAAAAGTGTTTTGTTGTTAGGAGCTCTCCTCTAACAATAGTATTGCATTTGGCAGTAATAGCTACTGTAAATTGGACAGTGCAGTTATATTAACAATAATTTAAGCTTTCAGATGATTTAAGACACCTATATGTACCGACATTTGTTGTTTCTCTAAATTCTGCGATCTTGACACACAGCGCTGCATAATTTACAACTGTCCCGTTAACGGGACGCCTATCCCTAAGATTATTTTAACCAGTTTATTGACGTAACATAAAATAAATTTCCTTCCATAACTACAACTGGTGGACAATGTTGGGAGTGCGGTGTATTATCACAGCACAGGTGACACAGAAATATTTATCTGAGCCACAGTCCCCACAGCGCCATAGCTCAGCCTATTCCAAAACTCAACACACACTGCAGATGGCGTTGGGTGCAGGACATTCCAGCTCCACTGCAGGCATGTGGACCATGTGGAGCATGTGGACCATGTGGAGCATGTGGAGCATGTGGACCATGTGGAGCATGTGGAGCATGTGGACCATGTGGAGCATGTGGACCATGTGGACCATGTGGAGCATGTGGACCATGTGGAGCATGTGGAGCATGTGGACCATGTGGAGCATGTGGAGCATGCTCCCTCAACCCCGCATCCGCTGACATCCTGTTTTTTTTATGTTGATGGAGGAAGTGCATCACTGCAGCTGGGCACAACTTCTGCTGCAGAGGAAACCGGCTTTGTTCTCCCAGTACTCCCTAGAGAGTAGTGACAATTGTTACTGAGGGGACTATCCTGGTTCAACTAAGTTGAACAGAACTGAACAGAGAAACTTTCTCACCGATCTAAGTTGATTGCAGGGGTGTACGCGATATCACGCCTCTAGTCAGGTCTATTTAAACCAGCCTGGCTCTTTTTCATCATGCCTCTAGTCCAATCAAATCAAATCACATTGTATTGGTCACATAAATATGGTTAGCAGATGTTATTGCGAGTGTAGTGAAATGCTTGTGCTTCTAGTTCCGACAGTGCAGTAATTTATAACAAGTAATATCTAACAATTCCACAACAAATACCTAATACACATAAATCTAAGTAAATGAATGGAATAAGAGTATATAATTATAAATATATGGATGAGCAGTGATAGAGTGTCATAGGCTAAGATACAATAGATCGTGTAGAATACAGTATGTACATATGAGATGAGTAATGCAAGATATGTAAACATCATTATTAAAGTGACTAGTGTTCCATTTATTAAAGTGGTCAATTACTTCAAGTCTGTATGTAGGCGGCAAGAGGCAGCAGCCTCTCTGTGTTAGTGATGGATGTTTAGCAGTCTGATGGCCTTCAGATAGAAGCTGTTTTTCAGTCTCTCTGTGTTAGTGATGGCAGTTTAACAGTCTGATGGCCTTCAGATAGAAGCTGTTTTTCAGTCTCTCGGTCCCTGCTTTGATGCACCTGAACTGGCCTCGCCTTCTGGATGGTAGTGGAGTGAACAGGCAGTGGCTTGGGTGGTTGTTGTCCTTGATTATCTTTTTAGCCTTCCTGTGACATTGGGTGCTGTAGGTGTCCTGAAGGGCAGGTAGTTTGCCCCCCCGGTGATGCGTTGGGCAGACCGCACCACCCTCTGGAGAGCCCTGCGGTTGCATGTAGTGCAGTTGCCGTACCATGCGGTGACACAGCCTGACAGGATGCTCTCAATTGTGCATCTGTAAAGGTTTGTGAGGGTTTTAGGCGACAGTACATTGCCAATGTACAGGTCTCTGTATACCAGCGTGCCTCTTTTTCTTCTAAAAGATGCCAAGAAAAACAACACAATGACAACTAACTTTAATATGTTCTAAATGAAGAGACTCTCTCTCTCTAACTCTGAATGCTCGGCTATGAAACTCCAACTGACATTTACTCCTGAGGTGCTGACCTGTTGCACCCTCTACAACCACTGTGATTATTATTACTTGACCCTGCTGATCATCTATGTACATTTGAACATCTTGGCCATGTACTGTTTTAATCTCCACCTGGCAAAGCCAGAAGAGGACTGACCACCCCTCATAGCCTGGTTCCTCTCTAGGTTTCTTCCTAGGTTCTGGCCTTTCTAGGGAGTTTTTCCTAGCCGCTGTGCTTCTACACCTGCATTGCTTGCTGTTTGGAGTTTTAGGATGGGTTTCTGTACAGCACTTTGTGACATCAGCTGATGTAAGAAGGTTTTATAAATACATTTGATTGATTGATATAATATTAATTACATTTACATTATCTGATACAATTGACACATAATTATCTATCAATGCATGACAAGTGGAGTTACTTTGCTTACACTCAATTATTTTCTCATAGTGAATCTAAAGACAGTTATGGGTAGGAAGTTGTACTTCGCATGGACATTAAGTAGTCTGAAATGGCTCCACAGACAGGTGATGGCACATCTTTGGGCTTCAACAAGCACGGGACAGGAATATATTGGGTATCGTGGCTAATGTATGTTTATTGTTGGGATTGTTATAATGTACCATCAAATACGTACCTAGGCCAGTGGTTCTCAACCTTTTTTGGCCATTGTAGGCCCAATCTCATCTTCTCTGCCCAGTGCCCCCAAAGTACCCCTCACATGCATTTTAAATGTAAGCCTATCATATGAAATGAGTCTAAGTATGTCACACCCTTATCTGTTTCACCTGTCTTTGTGATTGTCTCCACCCCTCTCCAGGTGTCGCCCATCCTCCCCATTATCCCCTGTGTATTTATATCTGTGTTCTCTGTTCGTCTGTTGCCAGTTTGTCTTGTCAAGTCAACCAGTGGTTTTGCCTCAGCTCCTGCTTTTCCCAGTCTCTCCTTTTCTCGCCCTTCTGGTTTTGACCCTTGCTTGACCACTCTGCCTGCCCCTGAGCCTGCCTGCCGACCTGTACCTTTGCTGCAACGCTTCCTGGGGTTCGCCACCTTTTATTACCACTTTATCTGGGGTTACAGCACCCTGGCCTCACTCGGTCTGCACTCATCCCTACCAAGGTTTGGTTCACGTGGTCCTCTGCCACTGACCGGGCATTCCGGGACCTTCAACACCACTTCACCACTGCTCCTGTCCTCGTTCATCCTGACCTTTCCCGTCAGTTCATGGCGGAGGCCGATGCTTCGGATGTCGGAGTGGGTGCTGTCCTGTCCCAACGTTCTCCCCTGGACCTTAAGCTGCATCCCTGCGCCTTCTTCGCCCACCGCCTCAGTGTCGTGGAGAGGAACTATGATGTGGGGAATCGGTAGCTTCTCGTGGTGAAGATGCCTTTGGAGGAATGGAGTCACTGGCTAGGGGCGGAACATCCATTCATTGTGTGGACCGACCCCAAAAACCTGGAGTATATCCGCACCGCCAAGTGCCTCAACTCCAGGCAGGCGAGATGGGCCCTGCTGTTAACCCGGTTCAACTTTTCCCTCTTCTACTGGCCGGGTACAAGAACGTCAAACCGGATGTCCTGTCACACCGCTATAACCCCACGATTACCACCACGGAGCCTGAGCTCATCCTTCCCACCTCATGCCTGGTGACGTCACTCAGCTGGGGTATAGGGAAACAGGTCCGAGAGGCACAGCAGTCACAGCCTGATGATGTCTCCAGGCTTGTTCCTCCAGGCTTGCCTGTCATCTGGGCTCTCGTCAGACCCTGGCCTTCGTGCGACAACACTTTTGGTGGCCTACTATGGTTCCGGATGTTGCCGCGTTTCATACCACCTGCATGGTCTGCTCACAGAACAAGACTCCTCGACAAGCTCCGGCTGGTCTTCTCCAACCACTGCCTGTCCCTCACTGTCCCCTGATCCCATATATCCCTGGATTTTGTCATGGGTCTCCCCCCGTCTGAGGGCAACACTGCCACCCTGACTGTGGTCGAACGGTTTTCCAAAGCCGCCCACTTCATTCCTCTCCCCAAGCTACCGTCTGCCAAGGAGACAGCCTAGCTCATGGTGCAGCACATCTTCCGGATCCATGGACTCCCAGTGGACATGGTTTCCAATCGGGGTCCGCAGTTCTTGTTCTGGAAGGCGTTCTGCACGCTCATTGGGTCATCGGCCAGCCTGTCCTTCGGATTCCACCCTCAGTCCAGCGGCCAGTCGGAGCAACAGAGACAACTATTCGCTGCCTAGTCTCCGCCAACCCTACCACCTGGAGACAGCAACTGGCATGGGTTGAGTACACCTGCAACACCCTTCCTTGCTCTACCATGGGTCTCTCACCCTGTGCTCCTTGGGTTATCAGCCTCCGCTCTTCCCCGTGCAGGAGTAGGTCAGCAATCCCTCTGCCCAGATGTTCATCCGCTGCTGTCACCGCACCTGGAAGAGAGCTTGGGCCGCTCTGTTGGAGACCACTTCCAGGTATAGGCGACAAGCGGATCGCCACGGGACCCCTGCTACATGATATCGGTTCGGGCAGAGGTTATGGCTCTTCACCCAGGACCATATCGGTTCGGGCAGAGGTTATGGCTCTCCACCCGGGACCTGACCCTCCGTTTGGAGTCCCGTAAACTCCCCCCCCATTTCATCAGCCCGTTCCCCATCTCTAGAGTCATTAGCACCACTGCCGTTCGTCTTTTGTTACCCCGTACCCTCCGTATTCACCCTACTTTCCATGTGTCTAGGATTAAGCCCGTATCTCACAGCCCTTTGTCTTCTGTTTGCAGGCCCACCCCTCCTCCCCTTGTCATCGATGGCCATACACAGCTTACACGGTGAGACACCTCTTGAGTGTTCGACCACGGGGCAGGGGTTTCCTGTACCTGGTTGACTGGGAGGGTTATGGCCCAGAGGAGCCATAATGGTGTAAGCATTGGTTAGAGAGTTTAAATACATGCTAGAAAGTGTACTAGTGCACACTTCTGGAAAGGTATGCAGCCTAGCACCAAAAACAGGAAATGACACATGCCATGGTTCCCGGGAAATTTAAATCAAAAAGACTGCTAATGCAAAATTACAAATCATTTTAAATTGATTATGTATTCAGATCGAATTGCACTCAATAAATGTTCTCCTGTACTATGTGTCATACTAGCAAACTATCCCGGGGTAAAAACATGTCTAATCCATTACATTAGCTTTGTAAATCACAGTTGAACAAAATAATGCGATTACTTACCTTTAATGAAGTAAAGGACTTCAGAAGATCTTCTAGTTTTAGTTACCGCATCCAAAAAATGGTCATTACCTCCACCAACATATACGAGGTGTAATAACAGCTGTGGTTGAAGCCTTTTGCATACTCAGAAATTACGATAGTAAATGTTGATTTTCATATCGCGTGATTTCTAATGATAGTGTTGATTATATCAACTGATTAGCTCTTTATGGGGTGGATTAAGATGGCTCTTTTGGCAGGTTAGGAAATGCAGCTCACACTCACTGTATCCCCCCCCCTCCCCACACACAAGCCCCAGGCCTAGAGACTCATTAATTAGAGATGAGGCCCAGTCAAGTCATCCTCTTCAATCTCTCCCCTCATCTCTTGTCTCCTACTCTCCACCTAACAGAACAAATGGAACTGGTACACTGTGCCCTCACAGACAAAACTAAAGCACTTGCGTAAGAGGCTTATTTGGTACAGTCGCATAAGCATGAAAATATAATTCCAATGTTACATTGTTATTTCAGATTTTTCTATTGTTATTTCAGTAACTTTTACGCTCTGTTGTGGGTTTGTCCTTGAAGCTACTTGAGAAATTGTCGCTGTCTGTTGTTGGCAATGACTGTATATTTGAATGGACAAAGCCATCAATCAGATGACACCGTTCATTCCTATGTGAAGACTCAATAGCATATAGAAGCAAAATTAAGTCGGTTAAGATGATGTCTCATGGAGTAGAGGTCGACCGATTATGATTTTTCAACGCCGACACCGATTACTGGAGGACCCCCAAAAAAAGCAGATACCGATTAATCGGTCGATTTTTAAAATGTATTTGTAATAATGACAATTACAAAAATACTGAATGAACACTTGTTTTAACTTAATATAATACATAAATAAAAATCCATTTAGCCTCAAATAAATAATGAAACATGTTCAATTTGGTTTAAATAATGCAAAAACAAAGTGTTGGAGAAGAAAGTAAAAGTGCAATATGTGCCATGTGAAAAAGCTAACGTTTCAGTTCCATGCTCAGAACATGAGAACATATGAAAGCTGGTGTTCCTTTTAACATGAGACTTCAATATTCCAAGGTAAGAGGTTTTAGGTTGTAGTTAATATAGTATTTATAGGACTATTTCTCTCTATACCATTTGTATTTCATATACCTTTGACTATAGGATGTTCTTACAGGCACTTTAGTATTTCCAGTGTAACAGTATAGCTTCCGTCCCTCTTCTCGCCCCTACCTGGGCTCGATCCAGGAACACATCGACAACAGCCACCCTCAAAGCATCGTTACCCATCGCTCCACAAAATCCGCGGCCCTTGGAGAGCAAGGGGAACAACTAATCCACGTCTCAGAGCGAGTGACGTTTGAAACGCTATTAGCGCGCACCCCGCTAACTAGCTAGACATTTCACATCGGTTACACCAGCCTAATCTTGGGAGTTGATAGGCTTGAAGTCATAAGCAGCTCAATGCTTGAAGCATAGCGAAGAGCTGCTGACAAACGTACGAAAGTGCTGTTTGAATGAATGCTTATGAGCCTGCTGCTGCCTACCAACACTCAGTCAGACTGCTCTATCATATATCAAATCATAGACTTAATTATAACATAATAACACACGGAAATACGAGCCTTTGGCCATTAATATAGTCGAATCCGGAAACTATAATTTCGAAAACAAAACGTTTATTATTTCAGTGAAATACGGAACCGTTCCGTATTTTATCTAACGGGTGGCATCCCTAAGTCTAAATATTCCTGTTACATTGTACAACCTTCAATGTTATGTCATAATTACATAAAATTCTGGCAAATTAGTTCACAACGAGCCAGGTGGCCCAAGTTTAAAAATATATACTTCTGTGTTTTGATTTTAAGAAAGGCATTGATGTTTATAGTTAGGTACAGTCGTGCAACGATTGTGCTTTTTCGCAAATGTGCTTTTGTAAAATCATCCCCCGTTTGGCAAAGTTGGCTGTCTTTGTTAGGAAGAAATAGTTTTCACACCGTTCGAAACGAGCCCGGCGGCCCAAACTGTTGCATATACCCTGACTGTAACGTTCGTCGTCTTCCTCTGATGAGGAGTAAGAGAGGTCGGACCAATTTGCAGCGTGGTAAGTGTCCATTTTAATCAGACAAACTGAACACTCCAAAAATACAAGATAACAAAGTGAAACAAACGAAACGGTCCCGTGTGGTAACAAACACTAACACAGAAAATAATCACCCACGAAACACAATAGAAAACAGGCTACCTAAATATGGTTCTCAATCAGGGACAACGATTGACAGCTGCCTCTGATTGAGAACCATACCAGGCCAAACACAGAAATAGCAAATCGTAGAAAAACTAACATAGATAACCCACCCAACATACGCCCTGACCATACTAAAACAAAGACAGAACAAAATAACTAAGGTCAGAATGTGACAGTACCACCCCAAAGGTGCGGACTCCGGCCGCAAAACCTGAACCTATAGGGGAGGGTCTGGGCGGGTGTCTGTCTGCGGTGGCGGCTCCGGCGTGGGACGTGGACCCCACTCCACCATAGTCTTTGTCCGCCTCCTCAACCACCTCCATGGCCTTTTTCGAGCGGCAACCCTTGCTGCCGACCTCGGACTGGGAACCCTAGCATTGGGTCCCAAATGGACGGGAGATTCCGGCAGCACCGGAAGAACGGGAGATTCTGACTGACGGGCGACTCTGGCAGCTCAGGACAGACGGGCGACTCTGGCAGCTCAGGACAGACGGGCGACTCTGGCAGCTCAGGATAGACGGGAGACTCTGGCAGCTCAGGACAGATGGGAGACTCTGGCAGCGCTGGACAGGCTGGAGCACCTGTAGGAAGGAGATGGAGAGACAGCCTGGTGCGGGGGGCTGCCACTGGAGGGCTGGTGCGTGGAGGTGGCACTGGAAAGACCGGTCCGTGAAGGCGCACTGGAGCTCTCGAGCACCGAGCCTGCCCAACCTTACCTGGTTGAATACTCCACGTAGCCAGGCCAGTGCGGCGAGGTGGAATAGCCCGCACTGGGCTGTGCTGGCGAACCGGGGACACCATGCATATTAACTAAGTATGCAGTTTTAAAAATATATACTTGTGCATTGATTTTAAGAAAGGCATTGATGTTTATGATTAGGTACACGTTGGAGCAACGACAGTCCTTTTTCGCGAAAGCGCACTGCATCGATTATATTCAACGCAGGACATGCTAGATAAACTAGTAACATCATCAACCAGTGATTAACTAGTGATTATGATTTATTGATTGATTTTTATAAGGTAAGTCTAATGCTAGCTAGCAACTTACCTTGGCTTCTTACTGCATTCGCGTAACAGGCAGGCTCCTTGTGGAGTGCAACGAGAGGCAGATGGTTAGAGCGTTGGTCTAGTTAACTGTAAGGTTGCAAGATTGAATCACCGAGCTGACAAGGTAAAAATCTGTCGTTCTGCCCCTTAACAAGGCAGTTAACCCATTGAAAATAAGAATGCGTTCTTAATTGACTTGCCTAGTTAAATAAAGGTGTAAAAAATAAATAATAATAATAATAATTTTAAAAATCGGCCAAATCAGTGTCCAAAAATACCGATTTCCGATTGTTATGAAAACTTGAAATCGGCCCTAATTAATCGGCCATTCCGATTAATCGGTCAACCTCTAATGGAGACCTACGCAGTTTTAGTTACTCCAGGAAGTGACATCGCAATCTAACTCAGTGCTGCCCCCTCTCATCCACCTGCCGATCTATTTCACTGTTTTCTCTGGCCTGTCTCCCACTGTATGGTACAGGTAACCCCGCCACACTATCTCCTCTCTCCCGAGCTTTCACTCACCTTCAGCACATACGCATTGTTGGGGCGAGTGACTCTTTGAACTTACAATGCCAAGCCCCAAGTCGTTCTATTTGTGTTTTTATGCTCTTTATGCCATGACTCCTGCGTGCTTGGTTGACTATGACCGTTGAACAGACTGTTTGTTCCCCCACTCGGGACTCTAACTCTCTATTGGTTACACTGACTCTTGGCCTCCCATCCTATTCTAACCACAGCTTCGTAGTCATGATACTTGATGAAATTTCTGTACAATATGATCTTGTTGCCATCTGATGCACATTCAAATGTCATAAGATTCAACAATGCAGATCTATCCCTGTCCTGATTGTATTACTGCTGGTAATATCTGGAAATGTGCATGTACACCCTGTCCCATCTTTTGTTGCTAGCCCCAATCATGACCTGTGCTCTGATATCTGCTTCACTAATTTCTTCTCTCCTAAAAGCCTGGGTTTTCTGCACACTAACACTAGAAGCTTATTACCTAAAATTGAGTGTGGGTTCACAGCTCCAATGCATATGTGTTGATCATTACTGAGATGTGATTAATGAGAAAGAGTGTTTTTAACACTGATTTGAACCTTTCTGGTTATAACCTTTTTCTGAAAGACAGATCTTCAATAGGTGGTGGGGTGGGATTCTTTACCATGCATCACCTCCAGTGCTCGGTTGTTTCCCCAAGTATGTCCCCAAACAATACGACTTGCTGGTTTTAAGCATTACACTTTCAAATAGCTCTTTGTTGACTGTTGCTGGGTGTAAGGGTTGACGCTGGTAGAGACGAGAATCAGGTCCAGGGAATGAACATTTAATATCAACGGACATGGAACATGACAGGACAGCGTCTGGACATGAACACATAATGACATTAATGCAGACACAGGGAACAAACGGGGGAGCAGACAGTTACAGACAATCAACAAAGGGAAGGAGTCCAGGTGAGTCCAATGAACGCTGCTGCACGTAATGATGGTGACAGGTGTGTGTAATGAAGGGCAGCCTGGCGCCCTCGAGCGCAAGAGAGGGAGAGCGGGAGCTGGGCAGCTGGGTATTGTCGTCCACCATCAGCACCGGCCTGTACCCTAAATGCCCCTTACACTAAGACTGAATATGTCCTGCTAGGTCAGGGGTGAGCATCTCCAGTCCCCGGGGGCCTGATTGGTGTCACACTTTTTCTCCATCCCTAGTAAACACAGCTGATTAATCGAATGTCATTCTAAACTGAAGATCATCATTAGGTGATTATTGGAGGTGTGTTAGCTGGGGCTGGGGCAACACTGTGATACCAATCAGGCCCTCGAGGATTGGAATTGCCCACCCCTGTACAAACTCTGTCGTTCTGCCCCTGAACAGGCAGTTAACCCACTGTTCCTAGGCCGTCATTGAAAATAAGAATTTGTTCTTAACTGACTTGCCCAGTTAATTAAAGGTTAAAAAAATATAATTTAAAAAAATAATAAAATACTCCTCTCTAAACTGGTCATATCTGTATACTCGTCGCAAGACCCACTCTCTGATGCTTATTTATAAAACCCTCTTAGATCTCACTCCCCCCTATCTGAGATAACTATTGCAGCCCTCATCCTCTACATACAACACCCATTCTGCCAGTCACATTCTGTTAAAGGTACCCAAAGCACACACATCCCTGGGTCACTCGTCTTTTCAGTTTGCTGCAGCTAGCGACTGGAACGAGCTGCAACAAACACTCAAACTGGACAGTTTCATCTCCATCACTACATTCAAAGACTCAATCATGGACACTCTTACTGACAGTTGCGGCTGCTTTGTGTGATGTATTGTTGTCTTTACCTTCTTGCCCTTTGTGTTGTTGTTGTTCTTGCCCTTTGTGATGTATTGTTGTCTTTGCCCAATAATGTTTGTACCATGTTTTGTTCTGCTACCATGTTGTTGTCAGGTTGTGTTGCTACCGTGCTGTGTTGACATGTGTTGCTGCCTTGGTATGTTGTTGTCTTTAGGTCTCTCTTTATGTAGTGTTGTGGTGTCTCTCTTGTCGTGATGTGTGTTTTGTCCTATATTCTAGTTTTAATCCCAGACCCCGTCCCCGCAGGAGGCCTTTTGCCTTTGGTAGGCCGTCATTGTAAATAAGTTTGTTCTTAACTGACTTGCCTAGTTAAATAAAGGTAAAATAAAAAGTAAATAGAAATCATTGAGTAATTCAAGTTGAAGGCTGACCGGGGTAATGCAGGCCAAGCCATTAGCAACAAAACTTTTTCTCCGTGCGTTTCAAGTTTTGTGTTTCAAAGTTTACTTGCACGTGCACAGGATACAACAGGTGTAAAAACAGTGCAGTAACCCTGCCATCCAGGACCTATCTGCTAGGCGGTGTCAGAGGAAGGACCTAAAAACTGTCAAAGACTCCAGCCATCCTAGTCATAGACTGTTCTCTCTGCTAGCACGGCAAGCGATATAGAGTGTCAAGTCTAGGACCTAAAGGCTCCTTAAAAACATGTGGTTTTTAGACAAATTACATGAAAAATATAATATGTAAATGCATTTCATGTGATTTGTCCTCTTTCACACAATTTTTTCCAAGTTATTTTTTTTGTAAGGGATAGCCTGCACATACATATCCCATGACAATAATTTAATTAAAGCCATAAGGTTAGTGAGTAGTGCCTGTAAGAACTGCATTTAATACCCAAAGGGGGGGACTTCTGTTCTCTTTGCTGAGCTGTCGTGCTCCTGTGAGAAAGCTTCTTTGTGAGCTTATCGACTGGTGGGAAGTTCCAGGTCAGAGAGGCGGCCATATTGATTTAGCTGTTTATAAAGACAGTGGAAAACAGAGCAGCCTCCACTGTGGTGACGGAAGGAGGTCTGGCATCAAGATGTTTGCAACTCTGTCTCTCTTTCTATTTTTCTCTCCTTTTACCTCGCTCTCTTTCTCTCTCCCTCTCTTTCTCTCTCTCTCCTTTGTATGGACCAGACTCAAAATAACTTTAAAAAAAGTTTAGTCTCTCACTCTCTCTGTCTCGCTCACTCTCACTCTCTCTCTCATTCTCCCACTGTGTCTGTCTCTGTCTCTCACTCGATCTCTTTCTTTCTGTCTCTCTCTCTCAATTTCTCTCTCTCTCTATCTCTCCTTTCTGTGGACCAAATCAAATATTTTGAAAGTTAAGTATTTTTCTCTGTCTCTCTCTCACTCTGTCTCCCCCCCTCTCTTTGTTTCTCTGTCTCTCTCTCTCACTCTGTCTCCCCCTCTCTTTGTTTCTCTGTCTCTCTCTCACTCTGTCTCCCCCTCTCTTTGTTTCTCTGTCTCTCTCTCACTCTGTCTCCCCCCTCTCTTTGTTTCTCTGTCTCTCTCTCACTCTGTCTCCCCCTCTCTTTGTTTCTCTGTCTCTCTCTCACTCTGTCTCCCCCTCTCTTTGTTTCTCTGTCTCTCTCTCACTCTGTCTCCCCCTCTCTTTGTTTCTCTGTCTCTCTCTCACTCTGTCTCCCCCCCTCTCTTGTGTTTCAATTTTTCAATTCAATTCAAGGGCTTTATTGGCATGGGAAACATGTGTTAACATTGCCAAAGCAAGTGAGGTAGACAACATACAAAGTGAATATATAAAGTAAAAAACAACAAAAATTAACAGTAAACATTACACATACAGAAGTTTCAAAACAGTAAAGACATTACAAATGTCATATTATATATATATACAGTGTTTTAAGTTAAGCCTCCCCCCTACTTTTTCGGAAATTCTGTTAAAAATCGCGCAACATTTTGGCATCCTGCTACTCAGGCCAGGAATATAGTATATGCATATGATTAGTATGTGTGGATAGAAAACACTCAGACGTTTCCAAAACTGTTTAAATCACGGCTGTGACTATAACAGAACGTCTGTTTCATCGAAAAGCGCAGGAAAATCTGATCACTGGAGATGGAAAAAAATATCCATGCGCCACTTCAACCCATTGTTAAAGGTGAACCGTATTAAATGAGGCCGAGGTTGCAGTACCTACAGCTTCCACAGGATGTATAGAGTCTTCTCATTTGATTCTGATTTGATTCTTGGTAGAACCGACCAAAGGGAACCGATTCCCTCCGACCACCAACTTGAGGCATTGTCTCTGTGTTTTTCCGGACATTTTTTCCACACGACCAGCTATCGAATTTACATCGCCTCCTGATGATTTTTATAGCTTATTAACGTGTAGTAATACCTAAAGTTGCATTAGAAAGGTATTTCGAAGTGTTTTGTGAAAGTTTATCGTCGACTTTTTAACTTTAAAAAATAACGTTACGTTATGAAACGCTATTTTTTCCGTTTATCACATAGTCTTCATAGATCGATATCTAGGCTATATATGGACCGATTTAATCCAAAAAAAGACCCAGTATTGATTATGGGACATCAAGGTGTGCCAAGAAAGAAGATGGTCAAAGGTAATGAATGTTTTATATTTTATTGTGCGGTTTGTGTAGCGCCGACTATGCTAATTCTTTTGTTTACATCCCCTACGGGTCTTTTGGGGTGTTGCATGCTATCAGATAATAGCTTCTCATGCTTTCGCCGAAAAGCATTTTAAAAATCTGACTCGGTGGCTAGATTCACAACGAGTGTAGCTTTATTTCAATACCAAGCATGTGTATTTTAATGAACGTTTGCGTTTTAACTAATACTATTAGCGTGTAGCGTAGCGCATTTGCATTTCCAGAGCTCTAGGTGGGACGTCTGCGTCTCAAGTAGGATCAAGAGGTGTTTTAACAATGTACAAATGGTTAAAGGACACAAGATAAAATAAATAAGCATAAATATGGGTTGTATTTACAATGGTGTTTGTTCTTCACTGGTTGCCCTTTTCACATGGCAACAGGTCACAAATCTTGCTGCTGTGATGGCACACTGTGGAATTTCACCCAGTAGATATGGGAGTTTTTCAAAATTGGATTTGTTTTCGAATTCTTTGTGGATCTGTGTAATCTGAGGGAAATATGTCTCTCTAATATGGTCATACATTGGGCAGGAGGTTAGGAAGTGCAGCTCAGTTTCCACCTCATTTTGTGGGCAGTGAGCACATAGCCTGTCTTCTCTTGAGAGCCATGTCTGCCTACGGCGGCCTTTCTCAATAGCAAGGCTATGCTCACTGAGTCTGTACATAGTCAAGGCTTTCCTTAATTTTGGGTCAGTCACAGTGGTCAGGTATTCTGCCGCTGTGTACTCTCTGTGTAGGGCCAAATAGCATTCTAGTTTGCTTTTTTGTTAATTCTTTCCAATGTGTTAAGTAGTTATCTTTTTGTTTTCTCATGATTTGGTTGGGTCTAATTGTGCTGCTGTCCTGGGGCTCTGTAGTGTGTGTTTGTGTTTGTGAACAGACCCCCAGGACCAGCTTGCTTAGGGGACTCTTCTCCAGGTTCATCTCTCTGTAGGTGATGGCTTTGTTATGGAAGGTTTGTGAATCGCTTCCTTTTAGGTGGTTGTAGAATTTAACAGCTCTTTTCTGGATTTTGATAATTAGTGGGTATCGGCCTAATTCTGCTCTGCATGCATTATTTGGTGTTCTACGTTGTACACGGAGGATATTTTTGCAGAATTCTGCGTGCAGAGTCTCAATTTGGTGTTTGTCCCATTTTGTGAAGTCTTGGTTGGTGAGCGGACCCCAGACCTCACAACCATAAAGGGCAATGGGCTCTATGACTGATTCAAGTATTTTTAGCCAAATCCTAATTGGTATAATTGGTAGCCAAATCCTAATTGGTATGGGCCCAGGTCTGACAGAATCTGTGCATAAGATCTAGGTGCTGCTGTAGGCCCTCCTTGGTTGGTGACAGAAGCACCAGATCATCAGCAAACAGCAGACATTTGACTTCGGATTCTAGCAGGGGGAGGCCGGGTGCTGCAGACTTTTCTAGTGCCTGCCAATTCGTTGATATATATGTTGAAGAGGGTGGGGCTTAAGCTGCATCCCTGTCTAACCCCACAACCCTGTGTGAAGAAATGTGTGTGTTTTTTGCCAATTTTAACCGCACACTTGTTGTTTGTGTACATGGATTTTATAATGTCGTATGTTTTACCCCCAACACCACTTTCCATCAGTTTGTATAGCAGACCCTCATGCCAGATTGAGTCGAAGGCTTTTTGAAATCAACAAAGCATGAGAAGACTTTGCCTTTGTTTTGGTTTGTTTGGTTGTCAATTAGGGTGTGCATGGTGAATACATGGTCTGTTGTACGGTAATTTGGTAAAAAGCCAATTTGACATTTGCTCAGTACATTGTTTTCATTGAGGAAATGTACGAGTCTGCTGTTAATAATAATGCAGAGGATTTTCCCAAGGTTACTGTTGACACATATTCCACAGTAGTTATTGGGGTCAAATTTGTCTCCACTTTTGTGGATTGGGGTGATCAGTCCTTGGTTCCAAATATTGGGGAAGATGCCAGAGCTAAGTATGATGTTAAAGAGTTTTAGTATAGCCAATTGGAATTTGTTGTCTGTATATTTGATCATTTCATTGAGGATACCATCAACACCACAGGCCTTTTTGGGTTGGAGGGTTTTTATTTTGTCCTGTAACTCTTTCAATGTAATTGGAGAATCCAGTGGGTTCTGGTAGTCTTTAATAGTTGATTCTAAGATCTGTATTTGATCATGTATATGTTTTTGCTCTTTATTCTTTGTTATAGAGCCAAAAAGATTGGAGAAGTGGTTTACCCATACATCTCCATTTTGGATAGATAATTCTTTGTGTTGTTGTTTGTTTAGTGTTTTCCAATTTTCCCAGAAGTGGTTAGAGTCTATGGATTCTTCAATTGCATTGAGCTGATTTCTGACATGCTGTTCCTTCTTTTCCGTAGTGTATTTCTGTATTGTTTTAGTGATTCACCATAGTGAAGGCGTAGACTCAGGTTTTCCGGGTCTCTATGTTTTTGGTTGGACAGGTTTCTCAATTTCTTTCTTAGATTTTTGCATTCTTCATCAAACCATTTGTCATTATTGTTAATTTTCTTCGGTTTTCTATTTGAGATTTTTAGATTTGATAGGGAAGCTGAGAGGTCAAATAAACTGTTAAGATTTTCTACTGCCAAGTTTACACCTTCACTATTACAGTGGAACGTTTTACCCAGGAAATTGTCTAAAAGGGATTGAATTTGTTGTTGCCTAATTGTTTTTTGGTAGGTTTCCAAACTGCATTCCTTCCATCTATAGCATTTCTTAATGTTACTCAGTTCCTTTGGCTTTGATGCCTCATGAATGAGTATTGCTCTGTTTAAGTAGACTGTGATTTTGCTGTGGTCTGATAGGGGTGTCAGTGGGCTGACTGTGAACGCTCTGAGAGACTCTGGGTTGAGGTCAGTGATAAAGTAGTCTACAGTACTACTGCCAAGAGATGAGCTATAGGTGTACCTACCATAGGAGTCCCCTCGAAGCCTACCGTTGACTATGTACATACCCAGCGTGCGACAGAGCTGCAGGAGTTGTGACCCGTTTTTGTTGGTTATGTTGTCATAGTTGTGCCTAGGGGGGCATATGTGGGAGGGAATGCTGTCACCTCCAGGCAGGTGTTTGTCCCCCTGTGTGCTGAGGGTGTCAGGTTCTTGTCCGGTTCTTGCATTTAGGTCGCCACAGACTAGTACATGTCCCTGGGCCTGGAAATGATTGATTTCCCCCTCCAGGATGGAGAAGCTGTCTTCATTAAAATATGGGGATTCTAGTGGGGGGATATAGGTAGCACACAGGAGGACATTTTTCTCTGTTAGGATAATTTATTTTTGAATTTCTAGCCAAATGTAGAATGTTCCTGTTTTGATTAATTTAATGGAGTGAGTTAGGTCTGCTCTATACCAAATTAGCATACCCCTGAGTCCCTTCCCTGTTTCACACCTGGTAGTTTGGTGGATGGGACTACCAGCTCTCTGTAACCTAGAGGGCAACCAGTGGGTCCATCTCCTCTATACCAGGTTTCTTGCAGGATGACAATGTCTGTATTACCGATTTCTTTGGTGAAGTCCGGGTTTCTGCTCTTTAGGCCAAAGGCAGATGACCTCAGGCCTTGGATATTCCAGGATAATATAGTGAAGGCTTTTTGTTCCATAGAGTGTCCAATGTTGTTGGTCGTGGTTTGGCCTCAGGCCAGTAAGTGTGAGCAGAGCCTGCTGAGCATCTGGTACATGCCATTGGCTTGGGCGAGTGTGAGAGTGGGGGTTGGGACTGTTTGCCCGCTCACTACCTGGGCGTATGTGTGGCTTCCATGTTGAGGCCCTCTTTGCGGGGGTGGGGTGCATGGGGTGGGCAGGAGTGGCATAGGTCTGATCTGAGGGGGCCTAAATGGAGTGTGGGCATGGTTGACGTGGGGGGTGTTGATTGGTTGGGGTGGGGGTGTGGATGTGTCTGGGTGTACTGTGATCTGGATGTAATTCCTCTTGGTGTGGGTCCTCTATGTGTAGGTCCAGGGGGTCCTGCAGATCTGGGAGGGTGTCTCGCTGGTCTGGGTGGTCTGGGTGGGGTGTCTATTGATCTGTTGCTCCTGTGTAAAGTGTTGGGGATACGTTTGAGAGCGATGTCCTTTAGAGTTCGGGCAAAGGTGGGCACTGCTGCCTTGTAGAGGTGGACCTGGTCATAGAGGCTGTTCAAGTCCAGGGTGGAGTGGTGGGCCAGGAAAACGTTTGGTTTTGAGGCACAGTCACGGGAAATACTTGTATTTACCCGCTGTATTGTGGCGGGGTGGAAGTCTTTTCGTGGTAGCAGGGTGGAGATAACCACTTGTGCGTTGGGGAAAGTAGAAGAAGCCTTTTCAATCACTCCCTTCAGTGCTGTGGCCACTCTTTCCTGCTGTGCTCTCAGGTCGTTTGTGCCTGTGTGTATTATTATGTGGCTGGGTGAGCCTAGTTTGGCCTCAGACAGAAGGTCTAGGCGCGCTGGGTGTTGGGACACCAGAGTTTAGACACACTGTGTTTGGGAAAAAGTTTTTTTTTTTCTATATATTTCCCATTTGAGTCCATAAGTAGTACAATCTGTGTCTTGTGTTTGTCCTCAGTGGGTGTGGGGGGTTGACAGAAGGGCTATCAGGGTGGCTGACAGGGGGTGCTCAGAGGGGGTGAGAGCCTCTGGGCTTGGGGTTCTTCATTTGTCTGTTGTGCTGTGATGTCGACTCTATGGTCAGGGTCTGGTGTGGACTTTTCTGCTGTGGTGTCGACTCTATGGTCAGGGTCTGGTGTGGACTGTTCTGCTGTGGTGTCGAGACTTTTGTTGGGTGCTGAGGTGGGCTGTTCTGCTGGCTTCTCTGTGGGGGTGGCCACCTCTCTAGTGGGTTGTTCTCTGTCACACGCCATCCCCCTCAACTTCTCCTCCATCCCCTCACCCTCTCCTCCATCCCCCTCAACCTCTCCTCCACCAGCAGTCTGATACTCTCCTCTAGTGCTCTGTTCTGCTCCTCTTTCTCCTGTTGTATTTGTCTCACCACTGTCCAAAGTGCAGATATGTCTCTGTCCACCTCCAGCTCTCCGGGTCTGGTTAAGGGGCTGTTGTTGTGCTGGACTGTTGTCTGGGTCTGTGCTGACTGAAGTGTAATCACCTGCTGTTCCAGCTCCACCTGCCTTATCTCCAGTTGGGTGAATTTGTCCTTCATTTCAATGAGGGAGTGGTAATCTGTGCTGGGAGGTTGACCCTCCGCTGGGGGTTGCTCATCTGTGGGGTTACATAATGAAGAGGTCTGGTCTGATCCTCTCAGGGTGGGGGTATCTTTATCAAGGGAGAGCTTCTCCTGGTGGGCTAATTCTTTGATTAGGTGAAAGTCCAGCTGAAACTGTTTGTGGTTACTCTGTACCATTACTGTTCCGGACTTATAGATATTTATATTACTTAACTCACAGTCCTCGTTGTCAAGTATTCTGAGTTTCCACCCCTCGTTAATCCCCCTCTCGTGACAGAGGGGTAGTGTGCTAATATAGCACTGTGCCATGCCAGGGGATGGTTTGTGTGGAAGATAAGGTTGCTGATGTTCCCATTTTTGTAATAGTCGGCAAAAAGTGTCTCTTGATTTTCCATAAGGAGCTTCATTTTGTAATCTTTTCTTGCCTTATCATTCTTTACATACACAGGGTACTGTATTTTAATTGCCTCTGAACAGCGGGAGGGAGCTTCTAAGGCCTTCTAAGGCCTCTCCATTTGGTTGGGGTAGACTGTGTGACTCTCCTGCCATTGTTGGGCTAATGGGCTTTGACACCTCTCACTTGACACGTCAGTGCTATTTGAAGCTGTATCAAGCTTGGCAGAATTATGTTAGAATTCAGTATGTTAGAATTCAGTCCTTATAAAGTAATGTTGTGTATATTTCTTCTTGGCTTTTGGAAAAAAGAATATATAGTTTCAGACTAAGCATTACTCACTCAGTTCCAGGTTGGATGGTGTTTTCAGGTTTCTGTTGTTTTCCAGAGAATTTGCTGTGTAGAGAAATAAATCTTGGTAGTTGTGAACCTTCCAGGTGATTCCGTAATTCCGTCCAAAATCAGGTTGTAGGTTTTAAGTTTTGATTTGAAGTGGGGTTTATGTTGTCGAGGGTAGAATCCAGTATGTGTTCCTGACAAAAAATCAAAGTTTATCTAACTCCTAATCTATCTTTTTTAAAGAAAATGCTGAAAAATGCAGGAGCTCATCTGATTGTGACTTCTGCTCTGCTCTGCTCTCTCTCTCTGTCTCTCTCTCACTCTGTCTCCCCCCCTCTCTTTGTTTCTCTGTCTCTCTCTCACTCTGTCTCACCCCCTCTCTTTGTTTCTCTGTCTCTCTCTCACTCTGTCTCACCCCCTCTCTTTGTTTCTCTGTCTCTCTCTCACTCTGTCTCCCCCTCTCTTTGTTTCTCTGTCTCTCTCTCACTCTGTCTCCCCCCTCTCTTTGTTTCTCTGTCTCTCTCTCACTCTGTCTCCCCCCTCTCTTTGTTTCTCTGTCTCTCTCTCACTCTGTCTCCCCCCTCTCTTTGTTTCTCTGTCTCTCTCTCACTCTGTCTCCCCCTCTCTTTGTTTCTCTGTCTCTCTCACTCTGTCTCCCCCTCTCTTTGTTTCTCTGTCTCTCTCTCACTCTGTCTCCCCCTCTCTTTGTTTCTCTGTCTCTCTCTCACTATGTCCCCCCCTCTCTTTGTTTCTCTGTCTCTCTCTCACTCTGTCTCCCCCCCTCTCTTTGTTTCTCTGTCTCTCTCTCACTCTGTCTCCCCCTCTCTTTGTTTCTCTGTCGCTCTCTCACTCTGTCTCCCCCTCTCTTTGTTTCTCTGTCTCTCTCTCACTCTGTCTCCCCCTCTCTTTGTTTCTCTGTCGCTCTCTCACTCTGTCTCCCCCTCTCTTTGTTTCTCTGTCTCTCTCTCACTCTGTCTCCCCCTCTCTTTGTTTCTCTGTCTCTCTCTCACTCTGTCTCCCCCTCTCTTTGTTTCTCTGTCTCTCTCTCACTCTGTCTCCCCCTCTCTTTGTTTCTCTGTCTCTCTCTCACTCTGTCTCCCCCTCTCTTTGTTTCTCTGTCTCTCTCTCACTATGTCCCCCCCCTCTCTTTGTTTCTCTGTCTCTCTCTCACTCTGTCTCCCCCCTCTCTTTGTTTCTCTGTCTCTCTCTCACTCTGTCTCCCCCTCTCTTTGTTTCTCTGTCTCTCTCTCACTCTGTCTCCCCCTCTCTTTGTTTCTCTGTCTCTCTCTCACTCTGTCTCCCCCTCTCTTTGTTTCTCTGTCTCTCTCTCACTCTTTCTCCCCCCCTCTCTTTGTTTCTCAATCTCCCTCTGTGTCTGTCTCTCTCTATAATCTCTATATTCATCTCCCTCCCTCCATCACTACAGCTCAGTATTATGCTGTGTCCATAGGGCCTGATTTCATCTTGGCAGATCTCTCCTCCTCTGAGTCGTCGTCTCCTCCACCCCTGAGTGACTGATTTTGATTTAATTTGGGGAGAAGGGAAAGAAGGGAGCATCCTCTCATACCCTTGTCTGTCCTGGCCTGTGTATGTCACCACTGCTGTGTTGGACCTGCCTGCCTACTTGCCTGTCCTGGCCTGTGTATGTCACCACTGCTGTGTTGGACCTGCCTGCCTACTTGCCTGTCCTGGCCTGTGTATGTCACCACTGCTGTGTTGGACCTGCCTGCCTACTTGCCTGTCCTGGCCTGTGTATGTCACCACTGCTGTGTTGGACCTGCCTGCCTACTTGCCTGTCCTGGCCTGTGTATGTCACCACTGCTGTGTTGGACCTGCCTGCCTACTTGCCTGTCCTGGCCTGTGTATGTCACCACTGCTGTGTTGGACCTGCCTGCCTACTTGCCTGTCCTGGCCTGTGTATGTCACCACTGCTGTGTTGGACCTGCCTGCCTACTTGCCTGCCTACTTGCCAGATCTGGGCTGAAGTACTATTTGAAATATTTTTAGCAATTGCTTTAGTTGCGTGGTGCACTAGATGGGTGGGGCTGATTGTTTTGAGACTATTCTATTGGTTCTATTGCACCAGGAAAGCTCAATCAAGCCCAGATACATCATTTGAAATGATTTCAAATAGTATTTGAACCCAGGCCTGGTGCTGAGTCACAGAGCCTCCTGCATTTCCTCAGTGTTATTTACACCTCTGTCTGTTGGCTCTGTTACATAAAGAGATGCAGGTTTGGACTGTCTTCACATAAACAGTTGAATGTTTTAACATTGTCAGTAATCCTGCCAGACTTGTGTTTGAGCACCATACTCTAGGCTAAAAAAACAGATGACGCTATTGTGAGTCTGAGCCTAAATTGAAAGAAATGGCGCAAAATCCATAACATGTCTCACTATGTACTTATAGAAACAGCATTTTATTGGCCGCTGTTTATTTGGAGAAATCTGATCTGAAGTTCAACCCAAAGTCAATCTACAGTAGAACCCTTCAATGTCAGGGGTTAAGAAATGTCACTTAGGGACTCAATGATTTTTGATGGTGTGATTTATTTCATCACTGCTGGGTCCATCTCATTGGCTGCTTTTGATTGTAATCGTTGGTCATCAAGGGGATCAGGTGTATTGATTACTGATAGGATGTCCTTTAAACATCACTCAGAGATGGAGTTTGTGTGTGTGTGTGTGTGTGTGTGTGTGTGTGTGTGTGTGTGTGTGTGTGTGTGTGTGTGTGTGTGTGTGTGTGTGTGTGTGTGTGTGTGCGTGCGTGCGTGTGTGTGTTGTCCGTGTTCACACTAATAGGAGGAAATATGTAAATCAGGGGACGTTAACCCCTTGACCTCCAAGTTGTTGTTGTTTCTCCAAAGTCCCTTCGTCCCGACGCTCCCTACTGCCAATATATTTACACCCGACGCTCCCTACTGCATTTAGACCCGACGCTCCCTACTGCCAATATATTTACACCCGACGCTCCCTACTGCCAACATATTTACATCCGGCGCTCCCTACTGCCAATATATTTACACCCGAGGCTCCCTACTGCCAATATATTTACACCCGAGGCTCCCTACTGCCAATATATTTACACCCGAGGCTCCCTACTGCCAATATATTTACACCCGATGCTCCCTACTGCCAATATATTTACACCCAACGCTCCCTACTGCCAATATATTTACACCCAACGCTCCCTACTGCCAATATATTTACACCCGAGGCTCCCTACTGCCAATATATTTACACCCGATGCTCCCTACTGCCAATATATTTACACCCGATGCTCCCTACTGCCAATATATTTACACCCAATGCTCCCTACTGCCAATATATTTACACCCGAGGCTCCCTACTGCCAATATATTTACACCCAACGCTCCCTACTGCCAATATATTTACACCCAACGCTCCCTACTGCCAATATATTTACACCCGAGGCTCCCTACTGCCAATATATTTACACCCGATGCTCCCTACTGCCAATATATTTACACCCAACGCTCCCTACTGCCAATATATTTACACCCAACGCTCCCTACTGCCAATATATTTACACCCAACGCTCCCTACTGCCAATATATTTACACCCGACGCTCCTTACTGCAAATATATTTACACCCGACGCTCCCTACTGCCAATATATTTACACCCGATGCTCCCTACTGCCAATATATTTACACCCAACGCTCCCTACTGCCAATATATTTACACCCGAGGCTCCCTACTGCCAATATATTTATACGTCTATGTCTACATTTATATGTCCTTGTAGAGTGTATCAAGTGTTCTGCATTCATGTCTATTCTGTGTTTTCCTGAATGGACAGGCTCTTTGCACGTACGTAGTTGGCAATTTGAGGACATGCTATCTTTATTACAGTACCTTGAATGGAGCTATTCTCATTTCTTTGGCCTAAAAATGTTTTTACAAAACAATGGTACCCTCTTCATCTTAGTTCTGTTGATGATGATAGACACTGAACAAAAAATATAAATGCATATAAAGTGTTGGTCCCATGTTTCATGAGCTGAAATAAAAGATCCCAGAAAAGTTCCATATGCACAAAAATGTATTTCTCTCAAATGTTGTGCACCAATTTGTTTACATCCCTGTTTGTGAGTATTTCTCCTTTGCCAAGATAATCCATCCACCTGACAAGTGTGGCATATCAAAAAGCTGACTAAACAACACAATCATTACACAGGTGCACCTTGTGCCGGGGCCTGAGGACAATAAAAGGCCACTCTAAATTGTGCAGTTTTGTCACACAACACAATGCCACAGATGTCTCGAGTTTAGAGGGAGGGTGCTACTGGCATGATGACTGCAGGAATGTCCAGCAGAGCTGTTGCCCAAGAATGTAATGTTCATTTCTCTACCATAATCCGCCTCCAAAGTCATTTTAGAGAATTTGGGTGAGCGGTTTGCTGATGTCAACGTTGTGAACAGAGTGCCGAATGATGGCGGTGGAGTTATGGTATGGGCACGTATAAGCTACATACAACGAACACAATTGCATTTTTATTGATGGCAGTTTGAATGCACAAAAAATATAATTGAGAGGCCCATTTCTTTAATTAACCTCTTGAATCTAGAGGGCACTTTTTTCATTTTTGGAAAAATAACGTTCCCAAAGTAAACAGGATATTTTGTCGGGACAAGATGCTAGAATAAGAATATAATTGACAGCTTAGGATAGAAAACACACTAACGTTTCCAAAACTGTAAAAGTATTGTCTGTGAGTATATATTATCGAATAGATATTTGAAAAACACCTTGAGGTTTGATTATAAAAAACGTTTGCCATGTTTCTGTCTATATTGTGGATCTAATTTTGAATATTTTTCGGTGTTGTCGTGATCGCAGTTTCCGGTGGATTTCTCAACCAAACGTGAAGTACAAACAGAGGTGTTTCGGCTATAAAAATTATATTTATGGGACAAAATAAAAATTCTCTGTCTAACTGGGAGTCTCGTGAGTGAAAACATCCGAAGCTCATCAAAGGTAAACGATTTAATTTGATTGCTTTTCTGATTTTCATGACCAAGCTGCCTGCTGCTAGCTAGGCATAATGCTATGCTAGGCTATCGATAAACTTACAATCATGCTTGTCTTGCTTTGGCTGTAAAGCATAATTTCAAAATCTGAGATGACAGGGTGATTAACAAAAGGCTAAGCTGTGTTTCAATATATTTCACTTGTGATTTCATGAATATGAATATTTCCTAGTAATATTTTTTGTCCGTTGCGTTATGCTAATTAGTGTCAGTTGATGACAATTCTCCCGGATCCGGGAGAGGGAGTTCCAAGATTAAGGTATCTGTCACCGTGACCAACAGATGCATATCTGTATTCCCAGTCATGTGAAATCCATATTGTTGTCATGCCCTGATCTGTTTCACCTGTCCTTGTGATTGTCTCCGCCCCCTCCAGGTGTCGCTTATTTTCCCCAGTGTATTTATCCCTGTGTTTCCTGTCTCTCTGTACCAGTGTATTTATCCCTGTGTTTCCTGTCTCTCTGTACCAGTGTATTTATCCCTGTGTTTCCTGTCTCTCTGTACCAGTGTATTTATCCCTGTGTTTCCTGTCTCTCTGTACCAGTGTATTTATCCCTGTGTTTCCTGTCTCTCTGTACCAGTGTATTTATCCCTGTGTTTCCTGTCTCTCTGTACCAGTGTATTTATCCCTGTGTTTCCTGTCTCTCTGTACCAGTGTATTTAACCCTGTGTTTCCTGTCTCTCTGTACCAGTGTATTTATCCCTGTGTTTCCTGTCTCTCTGTACCAGTGTATTTATCCCTGTGTTTCCTGTCTCTCTGTACCAGTGTATTTATCCCTGTGTTTCCTGTCTCTCTGTACCAGTGTATTTATCCCTGTGTTTCCTGTCTCTCTGTACCAGTGTATTTATCCCTGTGTTTCCTGTCTCTCTGTACCAGTGTATTTATCCCTGTGTTTCCTGTCTCTCTGTACCAGTGTATTTATCCCTGTGTTTCCTGTCTCTCTGTACCAGTGTATTTATCCCTGTGTTTCCTGTCTCTGTACCAGTGTATTTATCCCTGTGTTTCCTGTCTCTCTGTACCAGTGTATTTATCCCTGTGTTTCCTGTCTTTCTGTACCAGTGTATTTATCCCTGTGTTTCCTGTCTCTCTGTACCAGTTTGTCTTGTATGTTCCAAGTCAACCAGCGTTTTACCATGTTGTCCTACTTTTTGCTATTCTCCTTTTTCTAGTCTTCATGGTTTTGACCCTTGCTTGTTTAAGGACTTTGTACCCACCTGCCTGACCATTCTGTCTGCCTTGACCATGAGCCTGCCTGACCATTCTGACTGCCTTGAACATGAGCCTGTCTGCCACTCTGTACCCGCCTGCCTGACCATTCTGTCTGCCTTGACCACAAGCCTGCCTGACCATTCTGTCTGCCTTGACCACGAGCCTGCCTGACCATTCTGTCTGCCTTGACCACGAGCCTGCCTGACCATTCTGTCTGCCTTGACTATGAGCCTGCCTGACCATTCTGACTGCCTTGACCACGAGCCTGTCTGACCATTTTGACTGCCTTGACCACGAGCCTGCCTGACCATTCTGTCTGCCTTGACCATGAGCCTGCCTGACCATTCTGACTGCCTTGACCACGAGCCTGTCTGCCACCCTGTACCTCCTGGACTCTGATCTGGTTTTCACATCTTTGCCTGTCCACGACCATTCTCTTGCCTACTCCTTTTGGATGAATAAACATTGTAAGATTCCAACCTTCTGCCTCCTGTGCCTGCATTTGGGTCACAACTTGTGCCTTGATAGATGAATTTATTTCAAGTGACTGATTTAGTCTTATGAACTGTAACTCAGTCAAATCTTTGATATAGTTGCATGTTGCGTGTATATTTTTGTTCTGTGTAGGTTCAACAATCCTTAGGAAAATCCTCACTTTGCTTTTCATCTCTTGACGTGCGTAACAGCTGCATAGTTTCTATGGCGATGACTGTAGAAAATGCAGTCAGGTTGTCTTGTGAGGAAAGAACCATCTATTTCATCGCTCTACTGTAGTTTGAGGGTGGAGAGGAGAGAGAGAGGAGAGAGGGAGGGAGGAGGAGAGGGGAGGGAGGGAGGGAGGGGGAGGGAGGGAGGGGGAGGGAGGGAGGGAGGGAGGGAGGGGGAGGGAGGGAGGGAGGGGGAGGGAGGGAGGGAGGGAGGGAGGGAGGGAGGGAGGGAGGGAGAAGCATAAGCTACAGTCATGAGAGGTAATTACATTGACTGGTTGGGTGGTTTTATACTCCAGGAGAACGGATATGCTGCTCTCCTCATCTCCCTGTCCCTCTGTCCCTCTGTCCCTCTCTCCTCTCTCCCTGTCCCTCTATCCCTATCTCCTCTCTCCCTGTCCCTCTCTCCTCTCTCCCTGTCCATCTCTCCCTCTCTCCCCTATCCCTGTCCCTCTCTCCTCTCTCCCTGTCCCTCTCTCCTCTCTCCCTGTCCCTCTCTCCCTCTCTCCACTCTCCCTGTCCCTCTCTCCCTCTCTCCTCTCTCCCTGTCCCTCTATCCCTCTCTCCTCTCTCCCTGTCCCTCTCTCCTCTCTCCCTGTCCCTCTATCCCGCTTTCCTCTCTCCCGGTCCCTCTATCCCTATCTCCTCTCTCCCTGTCCCTCTCTCCCTCTCTCCTCTCTCCCTGTCCCTCTCTCCCTCTCTCCCTCTCTCCTCTCTCCCTGTCCCTCTATCCCTCTCTCCTCTCTAACTGTCCCTCTATCCCTCTCTCCTCTCTAACTGTCTCTCTCTCCCTCTCTCCTCTCTCCCTGTCCCTCTATCCCACTTTCCTCTCTCCCTGTCCCTAATTCCATCTCTCCTCTCTCCCTGTCCCTCTCTCCCTCTCTCCTCTCTCCCTGTCCCTCTCTCCCTCTCTCCTCTCTCCCTGTCCCTCTCTCCTCTCTCCCTGTCCCTCTCTCCTCTCTCCATGTCCCTCTCTCCTCTCTCCCTGTCCCTCTCTCCCTCTCTCCTCTCTCACTGTCCCTCTATCCCTCTCTCCTCTCTAACTGTCTCTCTCTCCCTCTCTCCTCTCTCCCTGTCCCTCTATCCCACATTCCTCTCTCCCTGTCCCTCTATCCATCTCTCCTCTCTCCCTGTCCCTCTCTCCCTCTCTCCTCTCTCCCTGTCCCTCTCTCCTTCTCTCCTCTCTCCCTGTCCCTCTCTCCTCTCTCCATGTCCCTCTCTCCTCTCTCCCTGTCCCTCTCTCCCTCTCTCCTCTCTCCCTGTCCCTCTATCCCTCTCTCCTCTCTAACTGTCCCTCTATCCCTCTCTCCTCTCTAACTGTGCCTCTATCCCTCTCTCCTCTCTCCCTGTCCCTCTCTCCTCTCTCCCTGTCTCTCTCTCCCTCTCTCCTCTCTCCCTGTCCCTCTCCCTGTCCCTCTCCCTGTCCCTCTCCCTCTCTCCGCTCTCCCCGCCCCCAGGTGGTGAGGGTAGGCAACAACATCTCCACCCCGCTGATCCTCAACACTAGGGCCCCACAAGGGTGCGTTCTGAGCCCTCTCCTGTACTCCCTGTTCACCCACGACTGCGTGGCCATGCACGCCTCCAACTCAATCATCAAGTTTGTGGACGACACAACAGTGGTAGGCTTGATTACCAACAATGACGAGACGGCCTACAGGGAGGAGGTGAGGGCCCTTGGAGTGTGGTGTCAGGAAAATAGCCTCACACTCAACGTCAACAAAACTAAGGAGATGATTGTGGACTTCAGGAAACAGCAGAGGGAACACCCCCCCATCCACATCGATGGAACAGTAGTGGAGAGGGTAGTAAGTTTTAAGTTCCTCGGCGTACACATCACAGACAAACTGAATTGGTCCACCCACACAGACAGCATCGTGAAGATGGCGCAGCAGCGCTACTTCAACCTCAGGAGGCTGAAGAAATTCGGCTTGTCACCAAAAGCACTCACAAACTTCTACAGATGCACAATCGAGAGCATCCTGTCGGGCTGTATCACCACCTGGTACGGCAACTGCTCCGCCCACAACCGTAAGGCTCTCCAGAGGGTAGTGAGGTCTGCACAACGCATCACCGGGGGCAAACTACCTGCCCTCCAGGACACCTACACCACCCGATGTCACAGGAAGGCCATAAAGATCATCAAGGACAACTACCACCCGAGCCACTGCCTGTTCACCCCGCTATCATCCAGAAGGCGAGGTCAGTACAGGTGCATCAAAGCTGGGACCGAGAGACTGAAAAACAGCTTCTATCTCAAGGCCATCAGACTGTTAAACAGCCACCACTAACATTGAGTGGCTGCTGCCAACACACTGACTCAACTCCAGCCACTTTAATAATGGGAATTGATGGGAAATGATGTAAAATATATCACTAGTCACTTTAAACAATGCTACCTAATATAATGTTTACATACCCTACATTATTCATCTCATATGTGTATGCTTATACTGTACTCAATACCATCTACTGCATCTTTATGTAATACATGTATCACTAGCCACTTTAACTATGCCACTTTGTTTCCATACTCATCTCATATGTATATACTGTACTCAATACCATCTACTGTATCTTGCCTATGCCGCTCTGTACCATCACTCATTCATATATCTTTATGTAAATATTCTTTATCCCCTTACACTTGTGTCTGTAAGGTAGTAGTTTTGGAATTGTTAGCTAGATTACTTGTTGGTTATTACTGCATTGTCGGAACTAGAAGCACAAGCATTTCGCTACACTCGCATTAACATCTGCTAACCATGTGTATGTGACAAATAAAATTTGATTTGATTTGATTTCTCTCCCGCTCTCCTCTCTCTCTCCCTCTCTCCTCTCTCCCTGTCCTCTATCCCTCTCTCCTCTCTCCCTGTCCCTCTATCCCTCTCTCCTCTCTCCCTGTCCCTCGATCCCTCTCTCCTCTCTCCCTGTCCCTCTATCCCTCTCTCCTCTCTCCCTGTCCCTCTATCCCTCTCTACAATCTCCCTGTCCCTCTCTCCTCTCTCCCTGTCCCTCTGTCCCTCTCTCCTCTCTAACTGTCCCTCTATCCATATCTCCTCTCTCCCTGTCCCTCTCTCCCTCTCTCCTCTCTCCCTGTCCCTCTCTCCCTCTCTACTCTCTCCCTGTCCCTCTCTCTCCTCTCTCCCTGTCCCTCTATCCCTCTCTCCTCTCTAACTGTCCATCTATCCCTCTCTCCCTCTCTCCCTGTCCCTCTCTCCTCTCTCCCTGTCCCTCTCTCCTCTCTCCTCTCTAACTGTCCCTCTATCCATCTCTCCTCTCACCCTGTCTCTCTCTCCTCTCCCCTATCCCTCTCTCCCTTTCCCTCTGTCCCTCTCTCCCTGTCCCTCTATCCCTCTGTCCCTCTATCCCTCTGTCCCTCTATCCCTCTGTCCCTGTCCCTCTCTCCTCTCTCCCTGTCCCTCTCTCCTCTCTCCTCTCTAACTGTCCCTCTATCCATCTCTCCTCTCCCCTGTCCCTCTCTCCTCTCCCCCTTTCCCTCTCTCCCTGTCCCTCTGTCCCTCTCTCCCTGTCCCTGTCCCTCTCTCCCTGTCCCTGTCCCTCTCTCCCTGTCCCTCTCTCCTCCTTCCCTGTCCCACTATCCCTCTCTCCTCTCTCCCTGTCCGCTATCCCTCTCTCCTCTCTCCCTGTCCCTCTCTCCCTCTCTCCTCTCTCCCTGTCCCTCTCTCCCTCTCTCCTCTCTCCCTGTCCCTCTCTACTCTCTCCCTGCGAGATCATTGATCCCTTGGAATCATTGTTCTTCCTCTGGCAACCATGGTTACCTGCAAGGGAACACGTGCCGTCATCATTGCTTTGCACAAAAAGGGCTTCACAGGCAAGGATATTGCTGTCAGTATGATTGCACCTAAATCAACCATTTATCGGCTCATCAAGAACTTCAAGGAGAGCGGTTCAATTGTTGTGAAGAAGGTTTCAGGGCGCCCAAGAAAGTCCAGCAAGCGCCAGGACCGTCTCCTAA
Organism: Oncorhynchus tshawytscha; assembly: GCF_018296145.1. Classification (NCBI taxonomy): domain Eukaryota; kingdom Metazoa; phylum Chordata; class Actinopteri; order Salmoniformes; family Salmonidae; genus Oncorhynchus; species Oncorhynchus tshawytscha. The sequence continues at coordinate 11,406,929 of NC_056440.1, read as the reverse complement.
AGTTAATTCAGCTGCGGGATCGGGGCACCACCAGTAGAGAGCTTGCTCAGGAATGGCAGCAGGGAGGTGTGAGTGCATCTGTACAAACAGTGAGGCGAAGTCTTTTGGAGGATGGACTGGTGTCAAGAAGGGCCGCAAAGAAGCCAATTCTCTCCAGGAAAAACATCAGGGACAGACTGATATTCTGCAAAAGGTACAGGGATTGAACTGCTGAGGACTGGGGTAAAGTCATTTTCTCTGATGAATCCCCCTTTCAGATTGTTTGGGGCATCTGGAAAAAAGCTTGTCCAGAGAAGACAAGGTGAGCGCTACCATCAGTCCTGTGTCATGCCAACAGTAAAGCATCCTGAGACCATTCATGTGTGGGGTTGCTTCTCAGCCAAGGGAGTGGGCTCACTCACAATTTTACCCAAGAACACAGCCATGAATAAAGAATGGTACCAACACATCCTCCGAGAGCAACTTCTCCCAGCCATCCAGGAACAGTTTGATGATGAACAATGCATTTTCCAGCATGATGGAGCACCTTGCCATAAGGCAAAAGTGACAACTAAGTGGCTCGGGGAACAAAAACATTGATATTTTGGGTCCATGGCCAGGAAACTCCCCTGACCTTAATCCCATTGAGAACTTGTGGTCAATCCTCAAGAGGTGGGTGGACAAACAAAAACCCACAAATTCTTACAAACTCCAAGCATTGATTATGCAAGAATGGGCTGCCATCAGTCAGGATGTGGCCCAGAAGTGAATTGACAGGATGCCAGGGCGGATTGCAGAGGTCTTGAAAAAGAAGGGTCAACACTGCAAATATTGACTCTTTCCATCAACTTCATGTAATTGTCAATAAAAGCCTTTTAAAATTATGAAATGCTTGTAATTATAGTTCAGTATTCCATAGTAACATCTGACAAACATATCTAAAGACACTGAAGCAGAAAACTTATTGGAAATTAATATTTGTGACATTCAACTTTACTCTACAACTATACACTACTCTACTACCATACACTACACTACTCTACTCTACACTACTACTATACACTACTCTACTCTACTACAATACACTACTCTATTCTACTACTCTAATCTACTACTCCACACTACTCTACTCTAAACTACTACTCGACTCTACTACTATACACTACTCGACTCTACTACACACTACTCTACTCTACTCTAAACTAGTACTATACACTTCTCAACTCTACGATACTCTACTACTATACACTACTCTACTACTGTACTCTACTCTATTCTACTACTCCACTCTACTACTATACACTACTCTCCTATATTCTACTACAGTACACTACTCTACTACTCTATTCTACTACTCTCCTCTACTACAATACACTACTCTACTCTACTACTCTAATCTACTACTCCACACTACTCTACTCTACTCTACTCCACTACTCTACTACTCTACACTACTCTACTACTCTACACTACTCTACTACCATACCCTACTTTACTCTACAACTATACACTACACTACTCTACTCTGTTACTCTACACGACTCTACTACCATACATTACACTCTACTACACTACACTACTCTACACTACACTACTCTACTACTCTACACTACACTACTCTAAACTACTACTCTACACTACTCTACACTACACTACACTACACTACACTACACGACACGACACTACTACCATACATTACACTCTACTACTCTACACTACACTACTCCACTCTAAACTACTACTCTACACTACCCTACTCTAAACTACTACTCGACTCTACTACTATACACTACTCGACTCTACTACACACTACTCTACTCTACTCTAAACTAGTACCATACACTTCTCAACTCTACTCTATGATACTCTACTACTATACACTACTCTAGTACTGTACTCTACTCTATTCTACTTCTCTACTCTACTACAGTACACTACTCTACTACTCTATTCTACTACTCTACTCTACTACTATACACTACTCTACTATACTCTACTCTATTATACTACTCTACTTTACTACTACACACTACTCTACTATATTTTACCACTCTACTCTACTCTAAAACTATACACCCCTCCACTACTCTACTCCACTATATTTTACTACTCCACTCTACTCTACTCTACTACTCTATACTACTCTACATTACTCTACTCTGCTACTATACACTTACCCATTCTACTACTATACTATACTCTACTACTATACTCTACAACTATATACTACTCTACTCTACTACTCTACCCTACTCTACTCGACTCTACCCTACTACCATACCCCACTATACTACTATGCACCACTATACTCTACCCTACTCTACTACCATGCTCTACTATACCACTATACTCTACTCTACTACGGTGCACCACTCTACTCAACTATACCACTATACTTGACTCTACTCCACTACTATACTCTACTGTACTCTACTACTATAATCCACTCTACTATACTCTGCTATGATATACTACTATACTCTACTATGCTTTACCGTACCGCCATACTCTACTCTACTACTATACTCTACTGCTATACTCTACTCCACTCTACTCTACTCTACTCTGCTCTACTACTCTGCTCTACTCTACTACTATACTACTATACTTTATTACTCCACCCTGCTCTACTCTACTACTCTACTCTACTACCATACACTACACTACTCTACTCTACACTACTACTATACACTACTCTACTCTACTACAATACACTACTCTACTCTACTACTCTAATCTACTACTCCACACTACTCTACTCTACTCTACTCCACTACTCTACTACTCTGCACTACTCTACTACTCTACACTACTCTACTACCATACTCTACTTTACTCTACAACTATACACTACACTACTCTACTCTGTTACTCTACACGACTCTACTACCATACATTACACTCTACTACACTACACTACTCTACACTACACTACACTACTATACTACTCTACACTACACTACTCTACTCTAAACTACTACTCTACACTACTCTACGCTACACTACACTACACAACACTACTCTACTCTACTCTACCCTACTCTACTCTACTCTACTCTACTCTACTCTACTCTACTCTACTCTACTCTACACTACACTACTCTACTCTACTACTCTACACTACTCTACTCTAAACTACTACTCGACTCTACTACTATACACAACTCGACTCTACTACACACTACTCTACTCTACTCTAAACGAGTACTATACACTTCTCAACTCTACTCTACGATACTGTACTACTATACACTACTCTACTACTGTACTCTGCTCTATTCTACTTCTCTACTCTACTACAGTACACTACTCTACTACTCTATTCTACTACTCTACTCTACTACTATACACTACTCTACTATATTCTATTACAGTACACTACTCTACTACTCTATTCTACTACTCTACTCTACTACTATACACTACTCTACTATACTCTACTCTATTATACTACTCTACTTTACTACTACACACTACTCAACTATATTTTACTACTCTACTCTACTCTAAAACTATACACCCCTCCACTACTCTACTCCACTATATTTTACTACTCCACTCTACTCTACTCTACTACTATATACTACTCTACATTACTCTACTCTACTACCATACTCTACTATACCACTATACTCTGCTACTATGCACCACTCTACTCTACTATACCAATATACTCTACTCTACTCCACTACTATACTCTACTCTACTACTATAATCCACTCTACTCTACTCTGCTATGTTATACAGTGCCTTGCGAAAGTATTCGGCCCCCTTGAACTTTGCGACCTTTTGCCACATTTCAGGCTTCAAACATAAAGATATAAAACTGTCTTTTTTTGTGAAGAATCAACAACAAGTGGGACACAATCATGAAGTGGAACGACATTTATTGGATATTTCAAACTTTTTTAACAAATCAAAAACTGAAAAATTGTGCTTGCAAAATTATTCAGCCCCTTTACTTTCAGTGCAGCAAACTCTCTCCAGAAGTTCAGTGAGGATCTCTGAATGATCCAATGTTGACCTAAATGACTAAATACAATCCACCTGTGTGTAATCAAGTCTCCGTATAAATGCACCTGCACTGTGATAGTCTCAGAGGTCCGTTAAAAGCCCAGAGAGCATCATGAAGAACAAGGAACACACCAGGCAGGTCCGAGATACTGTTGTGAAGAAGTTTAAAGCCGGATTTGGATACATAAAAAAATTTCCCAAGCTTTAAACATCCCAAGGAGCACTGTGCAAGCGATAATATTGAAATGGAAGGAGTATCAGACCACTGCAAATCTACCAAGACCTGGTCGTCCCTCTAAACATTCAGCTCATACAAGGAGAAGACTGATCAGAGATGCAGCCAAGAGGCCCATGATCACTCTGGATGAACTGCAGAGATCTACAGCTGAGGTGGGAGACTATGTCCATAGGACAACAATCAGTCGTATATTGCACAAATCTGGCCTTTATGGAAGAGTGGCAAGAAGAAAGCCATTTCTTAAAGATATCCATAAAAAGTGTTGTTTAAAGTTTGCCACAAGCCACCTGGGAGACACACCAAACATGTGGAAGAAGGTGCTCTGGTCAGATGAAACCAAAATTGAACTTTTTGGCAACAATGCAAAACGTTATGTTTGGCATAAAAGCAACACAGCTCATCACGCTGAACACACCATCCCCACTGTCAAACATGGTGGTGGCAGTATCATGGTTTGGGCCTGCTTTTCTTCAGCAGGGACAGGGAAGATGGTTAAAATTGATGGGAAGATGGATGGAGCCAAATACAGGACCATTCTGGAAGAAAACCTGATGGAGTCTGCAAAAGACCTGAGACTGGGACGGAGATTTGTCTTCCAACAAGACAATGATCCAAAACATAAAGCAAAATCTACAATGGAATGGTTCAAAAATAAACATATCCAGGTGTTAGAATGGCCATGTCAAAGTCCAGACCTGAATCCAATCGAGAATCTGTGGAAAGAACTGAAAACTGCTGTTCACAAATGCTCTCCATCCAACCTCACTGAGCTCGAGCTGTTTTGCAAGGAGGAATGGGAAAAAAGTTCAGTCTCTCGATGTGCAAAACTGATAGAGACATAACCCAAGCGACTTACAGCTGTAATCGCAGCAAAAGGTGGCGCTACAAAGTATTAACTTAAGGGGGCTGAATAATTTTGCACGCCCAATTTTTCAGTTTTTGATTTGTTAAAAAGTTTGAAATATCCAATAAATGTCGTTCCACTTCATGATTGTGTCCCACTTGTTGTTGATTCTTCACAAAAAAATACAGATTTATATCTTTATGTTTGAAGCCTGAAATGTGGCAAAAGGTCGCAAAGTTCAAGGGGGCCGAATACTTTCGCAAGGCACTGTACTCTATTCTACTTTACCATGCCACCATACTCTACTCTACTACTATACTCTGCTGCTATACTCTACTCCACTCTACTCTACTCTACTATACCGCTGTACTCTACTCTGCTCTACTACTATACTCTACTCTACTACTATACTACTATACTTTATTACTCCACCCTGCTCTACTCTACTACTCTACGACTATACTCCACTCTACTCTATCGCACTACTATACTCTTTTCTACTCTACGATACTACTATACTGTACTCTACTCTACTGCTATACTCTACTCTACTACTATACTCCACTCTACTCTGCTATACCACTATATTCTGCTCGACTTTACTATACTACTACACTCTACTCTACAACTACACTCAACTCTACTATACTACTACACTCTACTCTACTCTGCTATATTATGATACTCTACTCTACTCTACTCTACTCTACTCTACTCTACTCTACTCTACTCTACTACTATGCACTACTATCCGTCCTGTCTTTCTCTCTCTCGGAGGACCTGAGCCATAGGACCATGCCTCAGGACTACCTGGCATGATGACTCCTTGCTGTCCCCAGTCCACCTGGCTGTGCTGCTGCTCCAGTTTCAACTGTTCTGCCTGCAGCTATGGAATCCTGACCTGTTCACCGAACGTGCTACCTGTCCCAGACCTATTATTTGACCATGCTGGTCATTTATGAACATTTGAACGTCTTGGCCATGTTCTGTTATAATCACCACCTGGCACAGCCAGAAGAGGACTGGCCACCCCTCATAGCCTGGTTCCTCTCTAGGTTTCTTCCTAGGTTTTGGCCTTTCTAGGGAGTTTTTCCTAGCCAACGTGCTTCAACACCTGCATTGCTTGCTGTTTGGGGTTTTAGGCTGGGTTTCTGTACAGCACTTTGAGATATCAGATGATGTACGAAGGGCTATATAAATACATTTGATTTGATTTGATTTTGATTTACTCTACTCTACTACGGTGCACTACTCTACTCTACTATACTATTATACTCTACTACTCTCTGCTCTACTACACTACTCTACTACTCCACTCTGCTACTTTACACTACTCTACTACTAAACATTACTCTACACTACTACTATACACTACTCCACTCTACTCTACTCTACTCTACTCTACTCTACTCTACTCTACTCTACTCTACTCTACTCTACTCTACTTTACTCTACAACTATACACTACACTACTCTACTCTACTCTATTACTATACACTACACAACTCTACTCTACACTACTACTACACACTACACAACTGTACTCTACTCCACTACTCTACTACTCTACACTACTCGACTACCATACACTACACTACTCTACACTACTCTACTCTACACTACTCTACTCTACACTACTCTACTCTACTCTACACTACTCTACTCTACTCTACACTACTCTACACTACTCTACTCTACTACTATATTCTATTACTCTACTCTTATACTCTACTCTACTACTATACACTACTCTACTCTAGTACTCTACTACTATACACTACCATACTCTACTACTATACACCACTCTACTCTACTCTACTATTATACACTACTCTGTTACTATACACTACTCTACTCTACTACTATACACTACTCTACTCTACTACTATACACCACTCTACTCTACTCTACTACTCTACTACTATACACAACTATACTCTACTACTATACACCACTCTACTCTACTCTACTCTACTACTATACACTACTCGACTCTACTACTATACACTACTCTACTACTATACTCTACTCTACTACTATATACTAGTCTACTCTACTGCTATACTCTACTACTATATACTACTCTACTCTACTACTATACACTACTATAATACACTACTCAACTCCTCTTAATTATACACTACTCCATCTGCTACTCTGCTCTACTATATTATACTCTGCTAGTCTACTCTATTATACTATACTATGCTAGTCTACTCTATTCTACTATATTATACTCGGCTAGTCTACTCCACTCTATTATACTCTGCTACTCTACTCTACTCTACTCTACTCTACTCTACTCTACTCTACTCTACTCTACTCTACTCTACTCTACTACTCTACTCTACTACTATACACTACTATAATACACTACTCAACTCCTCTTAATTATACACTACTCCATCTGCTACTCTGCTCTACTATATTATACTCTGCTAGTCTACTCTACTATATTATACTCTGCTAGTCTACTCTACTATACTATACTCTACTATATTATACTCTGCTAGTCTACTCTATTATACTATACTCTGCTGCTATACTATACTCTACTCCACTCTATTATACTCTGCTACTATACTATACTATACTCTATTATACTCTACTCTACTCTACTACTATATACTACTCTACTCTACTACTATACACTACTATAATACACTACTCAACTCCTCTTAATTATACACTACTCCATCTGCTACTCTACTCTACTATATTATACTCTGCTAGTCTACTCTACTATATTATACTCTGCTAGTCTACTCTACCATACTATACTCTACTCTATTATACTCTGCCACTATACTATACTCTACTCTATTATACTCTGCTACTCTACTCTACTATATTATACTCTGCTAGTCTACTCTATTATACTATACTCTGCTGCTATACTATACTCTACAATACTCTATTATACTCTGCTACTATACTATACTCTACTCTATTATACTCTGCTACTATACTCTACTCTACTCTACTATACTCTACTATATACTACTCTACTCCACTCTACTATATTCCGTGTTCTCGTGAATATGATTGCGTATGATTTAATGGTTTTCAGGGTGTTTCCAGATGTACTGTATACATTAGAGATTGCTACTATACTCTACTCTACTCTACTATGCTCTACTCTACGCTATTATGCTCTGCTACTATACTCTACTCTACTCTAGCAGTTATTAAATCAGACCAGAGTTCCATTACGCTTGTGAAGACATACCACTCGAAGATGGTTTAAACTCACACTGACAGGTGTTCACACTAAGCATTCTATTATAGGCCTGTATTTCTAAATTGTGTTAGCATTGGATAACAACATTACCTTATTTACATCAACTGTTCATTAAATCTCCCTGCATCCCATCCCACATCAGAGGTTTAATACAATGGGAGTGAGGCCACACCTGATTACCTCTAGGGGACAAGGTTGTTGATCAGAATTCATACAGCTTTCACACCAGCCACCACCAAAATGTGCAACAAATAGAAAATGGAATATCTTATCGGGTTTACGCAGCCAGGTCCGACTGTCTGCCTGGACTTTTGAGTTTGCATTTTAATGACAGAAAGGAGAGTAATACATTATTAAACCAATCAAAGAGCCTCTGTTGTTTTTTTGACAACAGGCCACAGTCCCCGTTCTACACTGTAAATAAATACAACATGTGCAAGTGCACTACGTAGGGAACAGGGTGCCACTTGAGGCCAATGTGAGCCTCTGCAGGTAATTTATGCGTCATTGATTGGAGTTGTATTCTGGTGGAGCTACTTTAAAAGTCATTTCTAGAACATCGTTGGAAGGAGAGCTTTTAAGTTTCGAGGGAATTATTCCAGGAGCTTTCAGAAACAACTTGTCAGGTGAAAGAGCCTATAATGAAATGCGTTAACAATTGGCAAAGAAGGAAATCATGTTAAAAAAAAACAGATTCTGAAACTAACTTTTTTTATTATGAAGTAATTTTTAAACTTTCAGAACCACTGTCCCGATCCATCCAGTATGTGTTGATGCTATTTAGTTTTACTTTCATTGACAATATTTTCTACGAAACAAATTCTAGCTTTCAAAGGTATTGCAACCATACAGATATAACTGCCAGTCCAACAATGCTCCAATTATCTAGAAAATACATTTTGACGATCAGGGGAACAGGCTGAAAGTGTAAAAAAAAAAACTATTGACCAAAGCATGCAGGTAGCTACCTCATTGGAAAATACAAATAATGTGATATGGTAGTCCGTACACCTTTTGATTTGCTGAATTTAGGTCAGATACAAACAAGTACAAACCAATCTGTATTGTTAGATAGCTAGATCTTTCATTTTGTATAATAACTGCAATTATGGACATTGTTGGCTAGTCTGGTCTCCTCGACTGAGAAGCAATCTTGCTTTACAATTATATTCTAATATTTTCCCCACTGATTGATTTAAGTTAAAGGGGAAATCTGAGGCTCATATAACAAAACAGCAACACTGCCACTGTTTTGGTAAACAGCTGAAGGACGGGGCTGGAAATATGTAACAACTCTCAAATTCATAGACATACAGTGTCTTTGGAAAGTATTCAGACCCCTTGACTTTTTACACATTTTATTAGGTTACGGCCTTATACGAACATTTATTAAATGGCTTCTTCCCTCATTAATCTACACACAATACCCCATAATGACAAAGTAAAAACAGGTTTATAGGAAGTTTAGCTAAATAAAGCCCCAAAAAAGAAACCTTTGGCAGGGATTACAGCCTTGAGTCTTCTTGGTATGACGCTGACAAGCTTGGCACCCCTGTATTTGGGGAGTTTCTCCCAGTCTTCTCTCCAGATCCTCTAAAGCTGTCAGGTTGGACGGGGAGCGTCACTGCACACTACTCTACTCTACACTACTCTACACTACTCTACTCTACTACTATACACTACTCTACTCTACTACTCTACTACTATACACTACCATACTCTACTACTCTACTCCTCTACTCTACTACTATACACTACTCTACTACTATACACTACTCTACTCTACTCTACTCTACTACTATACACTACTCTACTCTACTCTACTCTACTCTACTCTACTCTACTCTACTCTACTCTACTCTACTACTATACACTACTCTACTCTACTACTATACACCACTCTACTCTACTCTACTACTCTACTACTATACACAACTATACTCTACTACTATACACCACTCTACTCTACTCTACTCTACTCTACTCTACTCTACTCTACTCTACTCTACTCTACTCTACTCTACTCTACTACTATATACTACTCTACTCTACTACTATACACTACTATAATACACTACTCAACTCTACTTAATTATACACTACCCCATCTCCTACTCTACTACCATTAACAATTCATGAACATGCACCTGTGGAAAGGTCATTAAGACACGAACAGCTTACAGACGGTAGGCAATTAAGGTCACAGTTATGAAAACTTAGGACACTAAAGAGGCCTTTCTATTGACTCTGAAAAACACCAAAAGAAAGATGTCCAGGGTCCCTGCTTATCTGCATGAACGTGCCTTAGGCATGCTGCAAGGAGGCATGAGGACTGCAGATGTGGCCAGGGCAATAAATGGTAATGTCCGCACTGTGACATGCCTAAGACAGCACGACAGGGAGACAGGATGGACAGCTGATTGTCCTCACAGTGGCAGACCACGTGTAACAACACCTGCACAGGATCGGTACATCCGATCATCACACCTGCGGGACAGGTACAGGATGGCAACAACAACTGCCCAGGTTACACCAGGAACTCACAATCCTTCCATCAGTGCTCAGACTGTCCGCAATAGGCTGAGAGAGGCTGGACTGAGGGCTTGTAGGTCTGTTGTAAGGCAGGTAACAACGTTCTGCCATGGCCAGCGAAGAGCCCGGATCTCAATCCCATTGAGCACGTCTGGGACCTGTTGGATCTGAGGGTGAGGGCTAGGGCCATTCCCCCCAGAAATGTCCGGGAACATGCAGGTGCCTTGGTCGGAGAGTGGGGTAACATTTCACAACAAGAACTGGCAAATCTGGTGCAGTCCATGAGGAGGAGATGCACTGCAGTACTTAATGCAGCTGGTGGCCACTGACTGTTACTTTTGATTTTGACCCCACCTTTGTTCAGGGACACATTATTCAATTTCCGTTAGTCACATGTCTGTGGAACTTGTTCAGTTTATGTCTCAGTGGTTGAATCTTGTTATGTTCATACAAATATTTACACATGTTAAGTTTCTGAAAATAAACGCAGTTGACAGTGATAGGAAGTTTCTTTTTTTGCTGAGTTTAGTAACCAAAAAAGTGTTAAACAATTCGAAACATATTTTAGATTTTAGATTCTAGTAGCCACCTTTTGTCTTGATGATAGTCTTGAATGAATTCCCACATATTCTGAGCACTTGTTGGCTGCTTTTCCTTCACTCTGCTGTTGAACTCATCACAAACCAATTGGGTTGAGGTCGGGTTAATTGGGTAGAGGTTGGGTGATTGTGTAGGCCAGGTCATCTGATGCAGCCCTCCATCACTCTCCTTCTTGGTCAAATAGTGCTTACACAGCCTGGAGGTATGTTGGGTCATGTTAGGTATGTTGGTATGTTGTCCTATTGAAGGTATGTTGGTATGCTGTCCTATTGAAAAACAAATGAAAAACAAATGATAGTTCCACTAAGCACAAACCAGATGGGATGGCGTATCGCTGCAGAATGCTGTGGTAGCCATACTGCTTAAGTGTCACCAGCAAAGCACCCCCAAACCATCACACCTCTAGTGGGAACTACACATGCAGAGGTAATCAGTTCACCTACTCTGTGTCTCACAAAGAATGAAATGTTCCGTATTGACTGACCTTCATGTCGTTAAAGTAATGATGGACTGTAATTTCTCTTTGCTTATTTGCCATAATATGGACTTGGTGTTTTACCAAATTACTTGGTCGTTTACTTACCAAATAGGGCTACCACCCCTACCTTGTCACAACACAACTGATTGGCTCAAACGCATTAAGAAGGAAAGAAATTCCACAAATTAACTTTTAACAAGGCACACCTGTTAATTGAATACATCCCAGGTGACTACCTCATGAAGCTGGTTGAGAGAACGCCACAGTGCAAAGCTGTCATCAAGGTAAATGGTGGCTACTTTTAAGAATCTCAAATTTAAAATATATTTTGATTTGTTAACACTTTTTTGGTTACTAATGTAGATGATTCCATGTGTTATTTTATAGTTTTGATGTCTTTACTATTTTTCTACAATGTAGAAAATAGTAAAAAATAAACATTTGAATGAGTAGGTGTTTCCAAACTTTTGACTGTATAAATATATACAAATACAAACAATGGAGTAAGAAACTATTTTATTTTTGGTTCTGGTGGGGGTAAGATAGTTGAACTAAGATCACGAGTCATTTATACTATGATATTGTATATCATTAATTTAACATTCAAAAGGCACTCACACATATGAGCTATCTTGTTTTGCAGGTGCAATGTAACAGATGAATAAGATGAGAAGAAAGAGTCCATTAATGGAGGTACAGGATGCCTTTTAAATAGTATTTTTTTTTTGGGGGGGTGAAGGTATTCACAAGTTGGAGGAGAGAGAAGAGAGAGTATCAGCATGCATTCATCAACGCCATCTTCACAGAAATTACAGTGGCAAGATCAAAAGATAATTTCACATATTGAGTTTTCAATCCATGTTGTAAAACTGTATCTGAAAGACCACCATCACTTTAATTATATACCTCCCAACTATCTCTGTATTTATTCCTGACCTGTGATGTCCCACCTGCACATCACATAGCTATTTTCCTAGCCTGGATGTCAGTCTGTTTCTGCTCTCTTGCCAGCTCCCACTGGAGCAAACAGATCTGGGACCAGGCCACTGTTTAACCATTTTAGGGAAAGATTTGCCATACGTTTTCACCAGGTTCAGAGTAAAGGTGCTATGTGTAAAGGTGCTACATGTAAAGGATGCTACGTGTAAAGGTGCTATGTGTAAAGGTGCTACGTGTAAAGGTTCTACGTGTAAATGTGCTACGTGTAAAGGTGCTACGTGTAAAGTTTCTACGTGTAAAGATGCTACGTGTAAAGGTTCTATGTGTAAAGGTGCTACGTGTAAAGGTGCTACGTGTATAGGTGCTACACGTAAAGGATGCTACGTGTAAAGGATGCTACGTGTAAAGGATTCTACATGTAAAGGATGCTACGTGTAAAGGATGCTATGCGTAAGGGGCTACGTGTAAAGGTGCTACGTGTAAAGGATTCTACGTGTAAAGGATTCTACGTGTAAAGGATGCTACGTGTAAAGGATGCTATGCGTAAGGGGCTACGTGTAAAGGATGCTACGTGTAAAGGTTCTACTTTTAAAGGACTCCATGTGTAAAGGTGCTATGTGTAAAGGTTCTATGTGTAAAGGTGCTACATGAAAAGGTTCTACGTGTAAAGGTGCTACGTGTAAATCTGCTACATGTAAAGGTGCTACGTGTAAAGGTGCTACGTGTAAAGGTGCTATGTGTAAAGGATTCTACGTGTAAAGGATTCTACGTGTAAAGGCGCTATGTGTAAAGGTGCTACGTGTAAAGGTTCTACGTGTAAAGGTGCTACGTGTATAGGTGCTACGTGTAAAAGTGCTACGTGTAAAGGTGCTATGTGTAAAGGTGCTACGTGTAAAGGTTCTACGTGTAAAGGTTCTGCGTGTAAAGGTGCTACGTGTAAAGGTGCTACGTGTAAAGGTGCTACACCCAGAACTTCTCCCCTGTGTGGAACATAGGCGAATTTCAACAGCACTAGGCTACATTTAAACAAATCTCCTCCTCCCCGCATTAAATTTCCCCATAACATGGCATAGACCCTCTCTTGAGGCTTTTTGTAAAGTCTGCTTC
>NC_056440.1:11020457-11087957 GCF_018296145.1 Oncorhynchus tshawytscha | reverse complement strand
TACTCAGAAAGACACAGAGGTTCTCAGGTTCCCCTGCTCTTTAATGTTCCTACCACGGCTAACCATCAAAAACAATGGGCCCTATTCGAGCTTCATCGCTGAAGCGTTACAGCTTGTGCGATAGAAATTTAAAGGTAACTTCTGATTGAGCCAATATATACAGGTTTACCATGAATGCAGTCTCCGCTAACGCGGGAATGTTGCATTTAAATTTCAATCACGATGTAACTCTGAACTTCCGCGATACGGATTGAATCGAGCCCTAACACTAGTTCTGCTATAATCAACTTGTTGTATTGTCAAAGAAAGATGGCAAGTCAACAGAGTTATTATTATTATTATTATTATCTTTGTTGTACAGTATAGAGTTATTATTATCATTGTTGTACAGTATAGAGTTATTATTATTATTATTATTGTTGTAGAGTATAGAGTTATTATTATTATTATCATTGTTGTACAGTATAGAGTTATTATTATTATCATTGTTGTACAGTATAGAGTTATTATTATTATTATTATTATCTTTGTTGTACAGTATAGAGTTATTATTATTATCATTATCTTTGTTGTACAGTATAGAGTTATTATTATTATTATTATCTTTGTTGTACAGTATAGAGTTATTATTATTATTATTATCTTTGTTGTACAGTATAGAGTTATTATTATTATTATTGTTGTAGAGTATAGAGTTATTATTATTATTATTATTATCTTTGTTGTACAGTATAGAGGTATTATTATTATTATTATTATTATCTTTGTTGTACAGTATAGAGTTATTATTATTATTATTATTATTATTGCTGTAGAGTATAGAGTTATTATTATTATTATTATCTTTGTTGTAGAGTATAGAGTTATTATTATTATTATTGTTGTAGAGTATAGAGTTATTATTATTATTATTATCTTTGTTGTAGAGTATAGAGTTATTATTATTATTATTGTTGTAGAGTATAGAGTTATTATTATTATTATTATTATTATTATCTTTGTTGTACAGTATAGAGTTATTATTATTATTATTATCTTTGTTGTACAGTATAGAGTTATTATTATTATTGTTGTAGAGTATAGAGTTATCATTATTATTATTATTATTGTTATACAGTATAGAGTTATTATTATTATCTTTGTTGTACAGTATAGCGTTATTATTAATATTATTATCTTTGTTGTACAGTATAGAGTTATTATTATTATTATTGTTGTACAGTATAGAGTTATTATTATTATCATTGTTGTACAGTATAGAGTTATTATTATTATTATTATCTTTGTTGTACAGTATAGAGTTATTATTATTATTGTTGTAGAGTATAGAGTTGTTATTATTATTATCTTTGTTGTACAGTATAGAGTTATTATTATTATCATTGTTGTACAGTATAGAGTTATTATTATTATTATTGTTGTAGAGTATAGAGTTATTATTATTATCTTTGTTGTACAGTATAGAGTTATTAACTGCAGAAAAAGTCAGGTATCGAGACAACAACTCTACTTTGTATCACCACAAAGCGAAAATGTATCTTTGGTTTCAGTTGAACAGCTGTGAGGTCGTTGTACTCTCTGTTGTGGTTGAGAGTAGGAGAGGGGAAATGTGCTCTGTCTCTGCTGCTAAACACACTCTTCAGAGGAAGCTCACATTCACTTTGGGGGTCACACCAAGACCTAGACCAGGGAACCCACCAAGACCTAGATCAGGGACCACACCAAGACCTAGACCAGGGACCACACCAAGACCTAGACCAGGTACCACACCAGGACCTAGACCAGGGACCACACCAATACCTAGACCAGGGACCACACCAAGACCTAGACCAGGGACCACACCAGGACCTAGACCAGGGACCACACCAAGACCTAGACCAGGGACCACACCAAGAACCGAGTCACACCAAGACCAGGGACCACACCAAGACCAGGGACCACACCAAGACCTAGACCAGGTACCACATCAAGACCCGAGTCACACCAAGGCCAGGGGCCACACCAAGACCTAGACCAGGGACCACACCAAGACCTAGACCAGGGACCACACCAAGACCGAGACCAGGGACCACACCAAGACCCGAGTCACACTAAGACCAGGGGCCACACCAAGACCTAGACCAGGGACCAATTCACCCTCCTACATTGTTGCTTCCCCTTCCTAATATAGATACAGTTGAAGTCGGAAGATTACATACACTTAGGTTGGAGTCATTAAAACTAGTTTTTCAACCACTCCACAAATTTCTCGTTAACAAACTATAGTTTTGGCAAGTCGGTTAGGACATGTACTTTGTGCATGACACAAGTCATTTTTCCAACAATTGTTTACAGACAGATTATTTAACTTATAATTCACTATGACAATTTCAGTGGGTCAGACGTTTACGTACACTAAGTTGACTGTGCCTTTAAACAGCTTGGAAAATTCCAGAAAATTATGTAATGGCTTTAGAAGCTTCTGAGGGGCTGATTGACATCATTTAAGTCAATTGGAGGTGTACCTGTGGATGTATTTCAAAGCCTACCTTCAAACTCAGTGCCTCTGCTTGACATCATGGGAAAATCAAAAGAAATCAGCCAAGACCTCAGAAGAAAAAAAATGTAGACATCCACAAGTCTGGTTCATCCTTGGGAGAAATTTCCAAAGGGCTGAAGGTACCACATTCATCTGTACAAACAATAGTACGCAAGTATGAACACCATGGGACCATGCAGGCGTCATATCGCTCAGGAAGGAGACGCATTCTGTCTCCTAGAAATTAACGTACTTTGGTACGAAAAGTGCAAATCAATCCCAGAACAACAGCAAAGGACCTTGTGAAGATGCTGGAGGAAACAGGTACAAAAGTATCTATATCCACAGTAAAAAAGTCCTATATCGACATAACCTGAAAGGCCGCTCGGCAAGGAAGAAGCCACTGCTCCAAAGAAATGTCCTCTGGTCTGATGAAACAAAAATAGAACTGTTTGGCCATAATGACCACCACTGTTTGGAGGAAAAAGGCGGAGGCTTGCAAGCTGAAGAACACCATCCCAACCGTGAAGCACGGGGGTGGCAGCATCATGTTGTGGGGGTGCTTTGCTGCAGGAAGGACTGGTGGACTTGACAAAATAGATGGCATCATTAGGAGAGAAAATTATGTGGATATATTGAAGCAACATCTCAAGACATCAGTCAGGAAGTTAAAGCTTGGTCGCAAATGGGTCTTCCAAATGGACAATGACCCCAAGC
This sequence comes from Oncorhynchus tshawytscha, assembly GCF_018296145.1. Taxonomy (NCBI): domain Eukaryota; kingdom Metazoa; phylum Chordata; class Actinopteri; order Salmoniformes; family Salmonidae; genus Oncorhynchus; species Oncorhynchus tshawytscha. Next base: position 11,084,722 of record NC_056440.1, on the reverse strand, counting down.
ATACTTCCAAAGTTGTGGCAAAATGACTTAATTAAGGACAACATGGTCAAGGTATTGGAGTGGCCAGCACAAAGCCCTGACCTCAATCCCATAGAAAAGTTGTGGGCAGAACTGAAAAAGCATGTGCGAGCAAGGAGGCCTACAAACCTGACTCAGTTACACCAGCACTGTCTGGAAGAATGGGCCAAAATGCACCCAACTGTGGGAATCTTGTGGAAGGCTACCTAAAACATTTGACCCAAGTTAAACAATTTAAAGGCAATGCTACCAAATACTAATTGAGTGTATGTAAACTTCTGTAAATATCTATTATTCTGACATTTCACATTCTTAAAATAAAGTGATCCTAATTGACCTAAAACAGGGAATTTTTACTAGGATTAAATGTCAGGAATTGTGAAAAACTGAGTTTAAATGTATTTGGCTAAGGTGTATGTAAACGTCCGACACAGAGAAAGAGAAATAAAGAGCTGAAATACCAGTGTGGTGAGATTAAATGTCTGGAGGTGAAAGGGTGCCACCCTGACTGTCCTATTATTCTCTGCACCTGAAATACCACAAAGCCAGGTTGACCCTGTTAGAAGACATCCCCACCTAAAAGTTAACAAAGCCTGACCCCATTAGGAGAAACTCCAGATAAATGCTCAGGAACATCCCTGTGCCATTAGTTACGTAATAGGAGACCAGTGTCATTTAACGTGTGAGAATGCAAACATTTGATTGTGCCACACATGGTTTCCCCATCAACCTCAACTACTTGACCCTACTGATCAGTGATGTGCCATCATTCGCATCCGAACTGAAGCTCTACCCCTGGCTTCTCTACCTCTAGGAGATACCGGGGGCAGGTGGCAGAGTCACTTGAGTAGACTAGAGATTTACCAAGTTACTTTTTATGAAGATTAGACAACCGTGTCCAACTTGATGAATAACTGTACGGTATGAAGTATTAAAACACGTCTCTGGCATAGTTGTGTAATTACTTTGGTTATTTCAAAAACAATCCTGACCACACACGTAGGAATGATTATTTACCAGTGTAGAAACAGGCCTGGAGTCCTGTATACTACTGGAGATTAAATGTTGTGATTCAGCGACAGACAACCATTTCTAGCTTTGCATTTTCTAGTCTTTACAGGAGGGTCTCCCCCTCAAGTCAAATGAGCAAAGCTTTGTTATTTTTTAATCAGCGGTGTTGTGGGCAAAACCCAAAACCTGCACCCAGGGCAGGTTCCCGCAGATCGAGTGAAAGGACATGCTGAATGGTCGGCTTCTTGGAGAAAGCAATAGCCATTTAAAAGACAACTTAATAAGCACGGTGTAGAATGTAGTGGAAATACCATGGCAAAAATAGTCAAGACACCCAAGCTTGCCTATTAGATGGTGCAGCTCTAGTCAATGGTAGTTTCAGTCCCCAACCTTCTCTGTACGACAGACCTCATGAGTGACAAACGAGATGCAATGCAAAGTTTTTTTTAATGCAGTAATTTAGCGCAACAAGGAGAGTGTAACAAAATTATACAGAGGAAAACATTCCTACATGCTAAAACCGATAACATACAGAAGACGCCGGAGCAGGATACACAAATAAATAAGTGTCTTTAGAGCGATCAGTCCCCCAGCTAAATACAATGTACACAAATACTGGATGCATTCATTTCCCCGGGAACCCAAGAATGTGTGGATAGATTATTAAGCAATCTTACAAAACCACTAGCAATCAAGTAGTGATGCCAAATTAAGATGTCAAGAACTACATCTCCCACAAGTCAATGCAGGATCACCCATTGTACAGACCTGCTGTAATAGAGGAGATTACGTGCTTAACTTCATTTTAAAAACACAAGGTAAACTAGTAGTAGCCTGGTCACAGATTAGTTTGTACTGTAAAGACAAAATATAGCCATTGGCTCAAAAGCACAAACAGATCTGGGAAAAGGCTATCACTTTGCCATCTATACATCAATATAAAGCATGATCTACTGTAGTCACTTAACACTACATGAAAATATAAGGGAGATCTATAGGTTGGATCATTGATTAATTGGGCCAATAGGGCTCACGTCAGACACTGATCAGCTGAGGGAACAGTTCATTGGCGAACACATCATCCCAGGATCCCTCAGAGCAGAGGGGGGAGGACATGTCGCTGAAGGGGGAAGGGGACCGCTCGTATCCGGAGTCGCTGTAGGTCTCAGTCAGGTAGGTACCCGTCTTCTCCAGGCCACCCAGGGCCAGGTCAGAGGTCGGCGAGACCACGGACAGGAAGTCATCCAACACCCCATGACTCTCAGGGATGATGACCACTTCCTCCGGCTCATCTTTGACACACACCACCTCGCAGACCTCCTCAGCCAAAGAGAAGACCTCCTCCATCTTTGTTACACTCTCCTCGTAATGCACTTCCTGCTGCCCAGGGGGAAGCGCCACCCCCTCCACAGGCTTGGTGTAGATGTGGTCAAAGTGGATCAGTTCATTAAGGGCCTCCAGCTTAACTGGTGTGGCCCCCAGAGCTGCAGGTGAGGGGGAAGGTACTCCTGCCCCCCCTCCGACCAGCAGCATCTCCTGCGCCTGGATCTCCTGCTCACTACACTCCTTGAGGAACAGCTCTGGGTCAAGGATGTCCAGAATGCCCAGCAAGAGATCAGACTGGAGAAGGGTGAGAATTACAACTATGAACAGATATAGAAGACCATACTTGAGTCTATGGGTGGATCTGGAAATGGCCACCAATAAACAGGACAAGAACAACACTACTGGAAAATCTCTTGGCAACACAAATCCAATCAATTACTATTCATTATAAAAAGTGCTGGTACATGGTTTCTTCTCCAATTGACAAAGCCTACGTCACACTACAAAATGTCGGTTTACATTAGCCGTTGCAGACAAAAATGGTCTCACCTCAGAGTCTGTAGAGTCAGGACTGTCTGTATCCATTGGGAAATCTTCAGATTTGGACATTGCTGGGCCTGCACCTGCTGCGGAGGCACACATAGCCTGAGTACTGCAGACTCAGAAGACCCGATCCCCAAACCTGCATCAATCCCACTGGACTCCAACACTTGACCCTGAGGAGAGAGGTGTTATAACAGTCCATTTTTAAAATGTTGTTATTTGTCACATGCGCCAAATACAACCGGTGTAGTAGACTTACTGTGAAATGATTACTGACAAACCCTTAAACAACAATGCAGGTAAGAAAATAGAGTTGAAATATCTACTAAATAAACTAAAGTGGATACCAGGACCAAGTAAATGTGCAGATTAGGAGAGGTAATATTACTGATCCAAGGCTATAACAGATCTGACAGCCAACCAGGTGGCAACTTAGTTCACCCCCCATCCTCTGCATAAGTAGCAACTCCACAAATCCTCTTACCTCTTTGGCTTCCAGGGCGTCCAACCCCAGCCTCTGTCTCAGTTCCTCATTCTCGTTCACCAAGCCACATGTCTTTTGCTGTAAAAGCCTATTCTCAACATGAAGTTTCTTGTTCTAGAGAAGGAAAAAAAAAGGTGTGAACACCTCAGCCGAGCAGCCTTTTACACCATGACACGTTTACATGGTGGATATGCATTTACCTCCAACTCCAACGCGAGAACTTGGTCTTCCAGGTCCCCCATTTTAGCTTTTTTTCTGTCTCTGGCTGTCTGGGCTGCAACTCGGTTCTTGAGTTTCCTGAAGAGGACAGACATTTGAAGCATTTTTTCTTTAGAAATTGCTGACAGAACAAGTTGAACAGGAATGGCTTGTTAGTTATTGCACAATCAGCCGCCATATTCCTGCCACGCAGGCAGAACGAGTACAGCGCTGCTTCAAATATGAAAACCTGGGTCGGATCAGCTGACTGACTGGAAGACTCCTCAAATCCGTTGATAAGCAATACCTGTTGATAGTCCGGCCGAGTTGTGTCTTTGGCCTACGAATCTACCTTATATTCTACATGTAGAACTTGCATGTTTTATTCTTAGCCTAGTTATTGGAAAGACAGAAGTTCATGGACTCTTTCCAGATGTGAGGAGAAGGGAGTAGCCGGCTTCCGTTGGACAATCAATTCACCATTGTTCCCTTTTGGGTCACAAGATATTATCGCATTTGATTGCTAGATAATCATTAACATAGGCCTAGCCATGAACAACGTCACACTAAACAGCCCCTTCATGAAACTAACCTGCGAAGCTGCTTTTCTTCAGGACTCAAATGAGTGAGTCTCTGTCTTTTTCGCAGGGGTGGCCCAGTTGTCGAATTTGAGTCGGAATCCGAAGAATTGGCTTGGTTCGAAGCAGATGACGGCAAAACGACCGAAATGGACCGTCTGTAGCACTGTGTTGCGCTGGGAGAGCCATGCTGTTTCCCAGATATCAAAATGACTTTATGTCCCGCTGTCACCACGACCATCTTGTTTACCTTATGCACCTATATCGCTTAGAAATATTAGGGAAGTTTTTTTTTTTTTTTTTTTCAAAGAAACCTAAGGTTTCTCTCGGTCTTTCTATCCCCGTCAGTTCTCAAATATAAAAACGAGTACCGCTCGCTATGTATTTCTACCGTCGTGGTGAAATGTGATTGGCTCTCAGAGGCTGTGATGCTAGTCTCTGATTTGTCATAGAGCTGATGTAATTAGCATTCCTCCCCTTTCCTGTTGGTCTCATTGCCAGTCCAGGCTACGACAGATATAGAGAAAGGACCTCTGCCTACGCTTGGCACTAATAACAAACCCGACCGTTAAAAAGTCCCAATAAAAATAACTAGAGGCAAGTATTTTCACCCTGGTGTATTAGACTACCTTCTCTTTAGAGACATTAAAAGTCTGTTTCTAAACAGCAAATTAGTTTTCTTTTGGAGTACTTTCAGAATAGTTTACTTTATTCTAACGTTCTAACATTCTACTTTATAGGCCTACATAATAGTTCTAACGTTCTAACATTCTACTTTATAGGCCTACATAATAGTTCTAACGTTCTAACATTCTACTTTATAGGCCTACATAATTGTTCTAACATTCTACTTTATAGGCCTATATAATTGTTCTAACGTTCTAACATTCTACACAGTAGGCCTACATAATTGTTCTAACGTTCTAACATTCTACATAGTAACATAGTAGGCCTACATAATTGTTCTAACGTTCTAACATTCTACTCAGTAGGCCTACATAATTGTTCTAATGTTCTAACATTCTACCCAGTAGGCCTACATAATTGTTCTAATGTTCATAATTGTTCTAACGTTCTAACATTTTATTCAGTAGGCCTACATGATTGTTCTAACGTTCTAACATTCTACTCAGTAGGTCTACATAATTGCAGTTGTAAAAGAAGACTATTGCAATGGACAATTTTTTTTAATAGAGAAGTTATTGCAGAAGGTTGCATCAGGTGTTTTCACCACTGTCTCTGAATCCCCCCCATTGGTTTCTCCTCCATCATTCAATAGTACATGCTGTTTGTAAATGTATATTGAATTTAGATTACCTGCCTGCCATTGTACAACTGCAATCCATCTCACTCATGTTGTGTGTGTGTGGCATTCAGGTCAAATAATGAAAAATAACAGTTTTGTAGCATGGCATTGACTTGGTTTGGATCATACAGGTCAATACTATGGGAATGTTTATGACATGTTTTTGTCTTTTTATTCCCCAGGCCTTATTTGCATGCAGTACATATTGTCTGTTCTATGTCATGTCTCACCGGTATGTTGAAGGTATGTTTACAGTGCATTTGGAAAGTATTTAGACCCCTTCATGGCACCTGATCTCAATTTTTGAGTCACATAGCAAAGGCTCTGACTACTTATGTAATTAAGGTATATTTGTTTGATTGATGAGGAAAACAATACATTTTATATATATTTTTAATAGGGCCGTAACGTAACAAAAAAGTGGAAAAAGTCAAGGGGTCTGAATACTTTCCGAATGGACTATATGGTGCAATGAGGAGGAACATCAGTTTGGTTTTTCCTCCATACCTTTCCCAGTAGTCTGACATATTTAACATTCCTTCAGTGAAGAAAGTGTGGCTTGGAATACAGACAATTTGTTAAAGGCCCAATGCAGCTGTTTTTATCTCAATATCAAATAATTTCTGGGTAACAATTAAGTACCTACCATTAAATTAAAATGGTCAAAAAGAAACAAAAATAGCTTCTTAGAAAAGAGACATTTCCCAAACAAACAATTTTTCCAGGACTGTCTGGTAATGGTCTGAGTGGCAGAGGGGTTTGAACTCTCTTTCTTATTGGTCTATTAACTCATTTACTACCCAGTGATCTCACCAAAACAGGCTGACATTTCAGGTGGTCTTTTCAAACAACTCTCACACTAAAATGCATTATGTTCATTTTCACAATTTCACAGGATTATTCCAACATTTACATTTGAGTCATTTAGCAGATGCTCTTATCCAGAGAAAAGCACCTTTTTTTGACTGCACTGGGCCTTTAAAGCTATGTTTTGCAACTTTCCACACACACACACACACACTTGTGTTGGGATTTCATCATCCAACTGCAACAAGATGTTCAGCCTCTGATCTCTGTCCATGGAATAGACGGAATTCTCCAGAATGTTCTGTTTACTTCCTTTTTTTAAAATGTTTTGATAATACAGACCACTTCTCTCTCTGTATTGTCTATTCCTTGTTGTGCTTTTGACAGTCTGAAATTCATTTTCATTGTTATAAAATGACTGTCATGTATTGTTACCAATAGAATTTCTGAATATGTGATCTTTGTTATGTGATTTCTTCATTGTCCATTCAGTTGTATGTATAAATAGAAAACTGACTAAATGCAACCTCTTTGTAGACCTCAATCAATGATTTCTTTGTTATTTACCAGCAGAATGAAATGCAAAAAGCCCACACAGCCTACTACCACATATTGTGTTGGGTTTTGTTTCCAGTGTCAGTGGCTATTCACTGTGTTTCAGAGAACAATGTAGGCCTAAACTCTGACTATGTTCAATCAATCAAATGGTTTTTACATCAGCTGTTGTCACAAAGAGCTTTACAGACACCCAGCCTAAAACCCCAGAGAGCTTTACAGACACCCAGCCTAAAACCCCAGAGAGCTTTACAGACACCCAGCCTAAAACCCCAGAGAGCTTTACAGACACCCAGCCTAAAACCCCAGACAGCTTTACAGACACCCAGCCTAAAACCGCAGAGAGCTTTACAGACACCCAGCCTAAAACCCCAGAGAGCTTTACAGACACCCAGCCTAAATCCCCAGAGAGCTTTACAGACACCCAGCCTAAAACCTCAGAGAGCTTTACAGACACCCAGCCTAAAACCGCAGAGAGCTTTACAGACACCCAGCCTAAAACCTCAGAGAGCTTTACAGACACCCAGCCTAAAACCCCAGAGAGCTTTACAGACAGCCAGCCTAAAACCTCAGAGAGCTTTACAGACACCCAGCCTAAATCCCCAGAGAGCTTTACAGACACCCAGCCTAAAACCCCAGAGAGCTTTACAGACACCCAGCCTAAAACCTCAGAGAGCTTTACAGACACCCAGCCTAAAACCCCAGAGAGCTTTACAGACACCCAGCCTAAAACCTCAGAGAGCTTTACAGACACACAGCCTAAAACCTCAGAGAGCTTTACAGACACCCAGCCTAAAACCTCAGAGAGCTTTACAGACACCCAGCATAAAACCTCAGAGAGCAAGCAATGCAGATGTACAGTTGGAAGTCGGAAATGTACATACACCTTAGCCAAATACATTTAAACACATTCCTGACATTTAATTCTAGTAAATATTCCCTGTTTTAGGTCAGGTAGGATCACCACTTCATTTTAAGAATGTGAAATGTCAGAATAATAGTAGAATAATGATTTATTTCATATTTTATTTCTTTCATCACATTCCCAGTGGGTCAGAAGTGTACATATACTCAATGAGTATTTGGTAGCATTGCCTTTAAACTGTTTAACTTGGGTCAAATGTTTCGGGTAGCCTTCCACAAGTTTCCCACAATAAGTTTTGTGAATTTTGGCCCATTCCTCCTGACAAAGCTGGTGTAACTGAGTCAGGTTTGTAGGCCTCCTTACTTGAACACGCTTTTTCAGTTCTGCCCACACATTTTCTATAGGATTGAGGTCAGGGTTTTGTGATGGCAACTCCAATACCTTGACTTTGTTGTCCTTAAGCCATTTTGCCATAACTTTGGAAGTATGCTTGGGGTCATTGTCCATTTGGAAGACCCATTTGCGACCAAGCTTTAACTTCCACTTAGTGTATGTAAACTTCTGACCCACTGGAATTGTGATACAGTGAATTATAAGTGAAATAATCTGTCTGTAAACAATTGTTGGAAAGATTACTTGTGTCGTGCACCAAGTAGATGTCCTAAACGACTTCCCGAAACTATAGTTTGTTAACAAGAAATTTATGGAGTGGTTGAAAATGACTTTTCATGACTCCAACCTAAGCTTATGTAAAATTCCGACTTCAACTGTATCTAAAGCAGATGTGGTTTACAGGGTGGAGTTCTGCCCCTGTGTATGTCACCTCAATGGTGCTGGAAACAGGAACTGCTAGAGAAAACAGGCTGTTAACGTAGCTTTACAACCCACTGGCGAATTAACATCTGACAAGTGAGCGTTCATAGACCAGTCTCTTCTTTGGTGTTCTCATGTTTACACATCGTTAGGGAGAAAAATCAGGATGCACTGTCTGAGGCTTCTGTTACTCACAACGACTATTAAAATAGATATTTCTTTCTGTGCACTTTAACCCGTTCAATGTGAGTCAAGCAATTAATTTATATCTCATTAGATGTTGAAATAGGATGTAGCTTATCATCATTTTGTCACTTGATCAGGGATTTTATGTTACAGAATCACCATGTCCTGATGTGTATTTTCAATGTGAGTCTATGGCTGCATTTACACAGGCTGCCCAAATTCTGATATTTTTCTACTAATTGGTCTTTTGACCAATTACATAAGATATTTTCACGTCAGATCTTTTTCAGAGCTGACCTGATTGGTCAAAATACCAATTAGTGGGAAAAAAAGACCAGAATTGGGCTGCCTGTGTAAACGCAGCCTATGTAATATTATACAAGACAAAGCGGACCATATGAGTAGCCTTACACTTGTCAGTGGTGTAAAGTACTTAAGTAAAAATACTTTAAGTACTACTTAAGTAGTTTTTTGGGGGTACCTGTACTTTATTTTACTATTTATATTTCTTCACTACATTCCTAAAGAAAATAATGTACTTTTTACTCTGGACATTTTCCCTGACAACCAAAAGTAATCGTCACATTTTGAATGCTTAGCAGGACAGGAAAATGGTCCAATTCACGCACTTATCAAGAGAACATCCCTGGTCATCCCTACTGCCTCTGATCTGGCAGACTCACTAAACACAAATGCTTCTTTGTAAATTATGTCGTGTTGGAGTGTGGCCCTAGATATCCATAAATTCAAAAAACAAGAAAATCTTGCCGTCTCGTTTGCTTAATATAAGGAATTTGAAATGATTTACACTTTTACTTTTGATAGTTAAGTATATTTTAGCAATTACATTTACTTTTTACACTTAACTATATTTAAAACCAAATTCTTTTAGACATTTACTCAAGTAGTATTTTACTGTGTGACTTTCACTTTGACTTGAGTCATTTTCTATGAAGGTATCTTCACTTTTACTCAAGTATGACAGTTGGGTACTTATTCCACCACTGACACTAGTAAGAATGTTCTAAATCCCTGTATCGCTGTTGATAGATTGGTTGTCTTTAACTTGGGAAGTTCTTGAGGGACTCCCCCCTGTTATGTGAGCTGGCGAGAGATGAGTGTCACATGTAGTTTCTGTAAAGTGAGTGATTTCTATTTACAGTGAACCAGTGACATGTACAAGTATTCATATAAAAGAGGTTCTGTTGAAATACACAAGAGAACATTGTATGTAAGCCTCAGTCCTGTTTCTGTAGCGTAAGGCAGCTTAATGTGTATGTAGTTTCTCCTAGACAGAACGCTAGTCTGAGCCCTTAGCCAAACCAAAGACACTAAACTGTCACGCGCACTAGTACATGTCATGAATATACAGCACATCCTGTATGGGATCCTAGATATCCTGCCGCTCGGCCCCACCACCACCCCCGGGGTATCTATCTAGATTAGCTACTATTTCGGTCATGGTTTGGGAAAGTAAATAAAGACGAACCAAAGGTAAAACTGCAAAAAGGCTGAAGAGTTCCAGTGAAGAGTATATTCAAAACTACAGGTAGGTATTTAGCATGATATATTTTTTCTTGAGAACGACTCATAGTTGCACAGTTATATCCAAACTTGAGATGCGTGTCTTTCGTTCAATTTGACAGCCCAAGTTTTAACTCATATTTTCATGTGAAAAAATTGCATTGATATATCCATGAGAGATTGGTGTTAAATTAGAAGATTCAGTGCATTCTGATATATGTGTGTTTAGGAGATTTTACAGGGTTAACAGCAGCACAATTAGGCCAGTGTGTTGTGTGAGGGGATACAGTACTATATAGATAAAGGAGTGGTTTAAAGAACACTCTCTTTACTCAGCACTCACTGTATTTGTTTAGCCTAATGATCCAGGGTTTGGTTCATCTAGAGAGAGAGGGGCACTGAGAGGTACAGTGTCCAAAGTAAACCTAGTGACCCGCCCTGTAGCTCCCAAACCGCACCAGACCCAGCCAATGTAATCACTATGTACAAGCATCAGGAGGGAGGGAAGGAGGTAGGGAGATACCCCAACCCTGTCCGGAACACACCAGAGGCAGACCTTTTATGATTAGGGGGTTAGGGGTTGTGAATTACAGATCTCTGTTCATATAGGCTTAGTTATCCCACATAATAACCCCCAGAGAGGGGGAGTGTACAAGGCACTTATAGTTATCCCACATAATAACCCCCAGAGGAGTGTACAAGGCACTTAGATATCCCACATAATAACCCCCAGAGAGGGGGAGTGTACAAGGCACTTAGTTATCCCACATAATAACCCCCAGAGAGGAGAAGTGTACAAGGCACTTAGTTATCCCACATAATAACCCCCAGAGAGGAGAAGTGTACAAGGCACTTAGTTATCCCACATAATAACCCCCAGAGAGGGGGAGTGTACAAGGTTCTTAGTTATCCCACATAATAACCCCCAGAGAGGAGAAGTGTACAAGGCACTTAGTAATCCCACATAATAACCCCCAGAGAGGGGGAGTGTACAAGGCACTTAGTTATCCCACATAATAACCCCCAGAGAGGAGGAGTGTACAAGGCACTTAGTTATCCCACATAATAACCCCCAGAGAGGGGGAGTATACAAGGAATTTATGTTCATTTATAACCTTCAGGGAGCACAAGACATACATCATAGTTCTGTTCCATTCCAGAACACTTATGGGTTCCAGATGGTGATGCAACTATGCTGTAACATTCTCCCTCATTTTCCAGCTAAGCAGCATTGTGTGGAAGTTATATTGCACAGTAAAAATTAACATTTTTTGCGTTAAAGTTTCTTATAAACTATTAAAAAAGACAAAATCAGACCACAACAACCATCCAATAAACAGACAAACTGTAACGGAATTCCTCTTCTTCAGAGGAGGAGCCGCAAGGATCAGACCAATGTGCAGCATGGTAAGTGTCCATAATGGTATATTTAATAAATCAACTGAACAAACAAACAAACAAACAAACAAACAAACAAACAAACAAACAAACAAACAAACAAACAAACAAACAAACAAACAAACAAACAAACAACCGAAACAGTCCCGTATGGCGAAAACACTAACACAGGATACAACCCACAAAACACAATAGAAAACAGGCTACCTAAATATGGCTCCCAATCAGAGACAACGACTGACACCTGCCTCTGATTGAGAACCATACTAGACCGAACACATAGAAATATAACAACAGAACAAAACATAGAAAATCAACATAGAATGGCCACCCCAACTCACGCCCTGACCAACTAAAATAAAGACATAAAAAAGGAACTAAGGTCAGAACGTGATACAAAACACTCATTCCAACTCTGAAAAAGATCACCATGCAAATCAAAATCAATATTTTATTTGTCACATGCGCCGAATACAACAGGTTTCACCTTGCCGTGAAATGCTTACTTACAAGCCCTTAACCAACAGTGCAGTTCAAGAAATATAGTTAATCAAATATTTACAAAATAAAATAAAGTAAAAAAATTAAATCAATCAAAAAGTAACACAAGAAATGTACCGAACAATAACGAGGCTATATACAGGGGGTACTGGTACTGAGTCAAAGTGGAGGCTCTATACAGGGGGTACCGGTACAGAGTCAATGTGGAGGCTATATACAGGGGGTACCGGTACAGAGTCAATGTGGAGGCTATATACAGAGTCAATGTGGAGGGGTACCGGTACAGAGTCAATGTGGAGGCTATATACAGGGGGTACCGGTACAGAGTCAATGTGGAGGCTATATACAGGGGGTACCGGTACAGAGTCAATGTGGAGGCTATATACAGGGGGTACCGGTACAGAGTCAATGTGGAGGCTATATACAGGGGGTACCGGTACAGAGTCAATGTGGATGCTATATACATGTGGAGGGGGGTACCGGTACAGAGTCAATGTGGAGGCTATATACAGGGGGTACAGGGGGTACAGAGTCAATGTGGAGGTTATATACAGGGGGTACCGGTACTGAGTCAAAGTGGAGGTTATATACAGGGGTACCGGTACTGAGTCAAAGTGGAGGCTATATACAGGGGTACCGGTACTGAGTCAAAGTGGAGGCTATATACAGGGGGTACCAGTACTGAGTCAATGTGGACTGAGTCAATGTGGAGGCTAGCATACAAGGGGTACCGGTACTGAGTCAATGTAGAGGCTATATAAATGGGGTACCGGTACAGAGTCAATGTGGAGGCTATATACAGGGGGTACCGGTACTGAGTCAAAGTGGAGGCTATATACAGGGGGTACCGGTACAGAGTCAATGTGGAGGCTATATACAGGGGGTACCGGTACTGAGTCAAAGTGGAGGCTATATACAGGGGGTACCGGTACAGAGTCAATGTGGAGGCTATATACAGGGGGTACCGGTACAGAGTCAATGTGGAGGCTATATACATGGGGTACAGGTACTGAGTCAATGTGGAGGCTATATACATGGGGTACAGGTACTGAGTCAATGTGTGGGGGTACAGGTTAATCGAGGTAATTTGTAAAGTGACTATGCATATATAATTAACAGTGAGTAGCAGCAGTGTAAAAACAAAGGGGGGGGGGGGTCAATGTAAATAGTCTGGGTGGCCATTTGATTAGTTGAGTTGTTCAGCATTCTTATGGCTTGATGGCTTGGGGGTAGAAGCTGTTAAGGAGCCTTTTGGTCTTAGTCTTGGCTCTCTGGTACCGCTTGCCATACAGTAGCAGAGAGAACAGTCTATGACTTGGGTGGCTGGAGTCTCTGACAATTTTTTGGGCCTTCCTCTGACACCGCCTGGTATATAGGTCCTGGAGGTGAGGAAGCTTGACCCCAGTGATGTACTGGGCCGTACGCACTACCCTCTGTAGCGCCTTCCGGTCAGATGCCGAGCAGCTGCCATACCAGGCGCTGATGCAACCGGTCAGGATGCTCTCGATGGTGCAGCTGTAGGACTTTTTGAGGATCTGGGCACCCATGCCAAATCTTTTCCGTCTCCTGAGGGAGAAAAGGTGTTATCGCGCCCTCTTCACGACTGTCTTGGTATATTTGGACCATGATAGTTTGTGAGTGATGTAGACACCAAGGAACTTGCATTTCTCAACCTGCTCCACTTCAGCCCCGTCAATGTTAATAGGGGCCTGTTCAGCCCTCCTTTCCTGTATGTTTCCATGTGGGAAAGGGCAGTGTGGAGTGCGATTGAGATTGCATCATCTGTGGATCTGTTGCGGCGGTATGCAAATTGGAGTGGGTCTAGGTTTTCTGGCATGATGGTGTTAATGTGAGCCATGACCAGCCTTTCAAAGCACTTCATGGCTAGCGACGTGAGTTCTATGGGGCGGTAATAATTTAGGCAGGTTACCTTTGCTATCTTGGGCACTGGGACAATGGTGGTCTCTTTGAAACATGTAGGTATCACAGACTCAGCCAGGGAGAAGTTGAAAATGTCAGTGAAGACACTTGCCATTTGGGCTGTGCATGCTTTAAATCATATCAAATCAAATTTCATTGGTCACATACACATGGTTAGCAGATATTATTGCGAGTGTAGAGAAATGCTTGTGCTTCTAGTTCCGACAGTGCAGTAATATCTAACATGTAATCTAACAATTCCACAACAACTACCTAAGACACACGAATCTAAGTAAAGGGATGGAATATGTGCATATAAATATATGGATGAGCAATGGTCATCTTGCATAGGCAAGATGCAATAGATGGTATAAAATACAGCATATACATATGGGATGAGTAATGCAAGATGTAAACATCATCATTAAAGTGACTTTAAGTGACTAGTGATCCATGGCTGTTTAACAGTCTGATGGTCTTGAGATAATAAGTTATTTTTCAGTCTCTCGCTCAGCTTTGATGCACCTGTACTGACCTCGCCTTCTGGATGGTAACGGGGTGAACAGGCAGTGGCTCAGGTGGTTGTTGTCCTTGATTATCTTTTTGGCCTTCCTGTGACATTGGGTGCTGTAGGTGTACTGGAGGGCAGGTAGTTTGCCCCGGTGATGCGTTGTGCAGACTGCCACGCCCTCTTGAGTGCCCTGCGGTTGTGGGCGGTGAAGTTTCCGTACCAGGCTGTAATACAGCCCAACAGGATGCTCTCAATTGTGCATCTGTAAAAGTTTGTGAGGGTTTTAGGTGACAAGCCAAATTTCTTCAGCCTCCTAAGGTTGAAGAGGCACTGTTGCTCCTTCTTCACCACACTGTCTGTGTAGGTGGAACAGTTTGTCCGTGATGTGTACGCAGAGCAACTTAAAACTTTCCACCTTCTCCACTGCTGTCCTGTCTATGTGGATAGGGGGATGCTCCCTCTGCTGTTTCCTGAAGTCCACGATCATCTCCATTGTTTTGTTGACGTTGAGTGAGAGGTTGTTTTCCTGACACCACACTCAGAGTGCCCTCACCTTCTCCCTATAGCCTGTCTCGTCATTGTTGGTGATCAAGCCTACCACTGTTGTGTTGTCTGCAAACTTCATGACCAAGTTGGAGGCCTGCATGTCCACGCGGTCATAGGTGAAGAGATAGTACAAGAGGGGGCTGAGCACGCACCCTTGTGGAGCCCCAGTGTTGAGGATCAGCGAAGTGGACATGTTGTTTCCTACCTTCACCACCTGGGGGCGGCCCGTCAGGAAGTCCAGGACCCTGTTGCACAGGGCGGGGTTGAGACCCAGGGCCTCAAGCTTAATGATGAGCTAGGAGGGTACTATAGTGTTGAATGATGAGCTGTAGTCAATGAACTGCATTCTTACATAGGTATTCCTTTTGAAGTGGGTCTAGGGTGACAGGTAAACTGGAGGTGATTTGATCCTTGACTAGTCTCCCAAAGCACTTCATGATGACAGAAGTGAGTGCTATGAGGCGATAGTCGTTCAGTTCAGTTACCTTTTCCTTCTTAGTAATGCATCTGGCCCCGTGGCTTTTGTGAATGTTGACCTGTTTAAAGGTCTTGCTCACATCGGCTATGGAGAGCGTGATCACACAGTCGTCCATTCTTTTCTATCAATGAAAAAGGTTTGTTGTAGCCTATAGTTTTGCTTTGTCTGAATCTACATTGACCCAGACAGTGCAGTATTCCAGGTAAGCCTGGTTACAACAGTCTCGGTAGTGGATGCAGGATCTGTAGTCTCATTGGTAAACATTGACGCCCATGTGTGTCTAGCAGGGCGTGTCCTGGCCTCCAGCACCGTTAGCTAGTTAGTTTCCAGTGTTGGATTAGACAATAGGGGTGATCAGCGTCACACCCTGATAAAGCCTGTCCTGGACAGTGGTGATGGGGCCATGATGTTTAGTGTTTAAACGCCTCCTGATCACACCCCGTATAGATTCTACCATACTGTTTATCCTGAATGGAGCCTCCCCAGCCTTCTCTTTCCGTCTTGCTTCCTGGTCATCACTGTCTTGCTTTTTCTGTGTTTCTGTCTGTCTTTCTCTCTGTATCTCTCTCTTTTCTCAATGTGTTTACACCAGTATCTCTGTCTTTCTCCATCTCTCTCTGTCCCTGTCTTTTTTAAGTTGGGACAGTGTCCAGCTGTGGGGGGAAATGGGGCAGTGATGGGGCAATGATGTTTACCCACTTCCTGATCACGCTGTACGGCAGCACACACCTGCTATGGTGTTTATATTGGCTGAAGCCTTCCCAGCTGCGTCACAGTTCCTCAGTTCCTCAGTTTCTGTCTCTGTTGCTCTCTGTCTTTCTGAATGTTTCTCTCTGTTCTTCTCTCTGTCTTTCTGAATGTTTCTCTCTGTTCTTCTCTCGTCTTTTGCTTATTTTCTGTCTTTCTTTCTCTCTCTATTTCTGTTTGTCACAATATTTCTGTATTTCTCTTGCAACACTCTGACACACCCACTCAGTCTGACACACCCACTGAAACAAATGTAATTCTGAGTATATTCTTAATATGGGTTTTATGAAGCCGAATATGTACAATAACCTGCTTGATAACTTAGCCTTAAAATAGGCCTACCTTTTTGGGACAGCTTTTTACTTCTATTATGTGACATTAGAGCACGTGTCAAACCCATTCCACGGAGGGCTGAGTGCCTGCGGGTTTTCTCTCCACCCTTGTTCTTGAACAATGAATTTGAACATCTTCTTGGCCATGTTCTGTTATAATCTCCACCCGGCACAGCCAGAAGAGGACTGTGGCCACCCCACATAGCCTGGTTCCTCTCTAGGTTTCTTCCTAGGTTTTGGCCTTTCTAGGGAGTTTTTCCTAGCCACCGTGCTTCTACACCTGCATTACTTGCTGTTTGGGGTTTTAGGCTGGGTTTCTGTACAGCACTTTGAGATATCAGCTGATGTACGAAGGGCTATATAAATACATTTGATTTGATGAATTAAGGAAACTAACACGTCATCTTGTTGTTTGATTGAAAGGAAAAAGAGAGAACCCACATACGTGGGTTGTTATTCTTCACCTCTCCCCACTCTCTCATAAGATATCTAAATTGTGCACATGCTTCCCCTGTACAGTAGATCAAATCAAATGTTATTTGTCACATGCGCCAAATACAACAAGTGTAGTAGACCTTACTGTGAAATGCTTACTTACAAGCCCTTAACCAAGAGTGCAATTCGAGAAATAGAGTTAATTAAGAAAATATTTTACTAAATAAAATTAAGTAAAAAAATAAATAAAAACTAACAATAAACAATAAAATTACATAACAATAATGAGGCTATATACAGGGGGTACCGGTACTGAGTCAATGTGAGGGGGTACAGGTCAGTCGAGGTCATTTGTACATATAGGTGGGGGTAAAGTGACTATGCATAGATAATAAACAGTGAGTAAAAGCAGTGTAAAAAAAAGGGGGGCTCCAGTACCGATAGGGGGGGTCAACATAAATAGTCCAGATGGCCATTAGATTAATTGCACAGCAGTCTTATAGCTGGGACAGCAGTCTTATAGCTGGGACAGCAGTCTTATAGCTTGGACAGCAGTCTTATAACTGGGACATCAGTCTTATAGCTGGGACAGCAGTCTCATAGCTTGGACAGCAGTCTTATAGCTTGGACAGCAGTCTTATAGCTTGGACAGCAGTCTTATAGCTTGGACAGCAGTCTTATAGCTTGGACAGCAGTCTTATAGCTTTGGAGTAGAAGCACTACTACAATCAGCACAACTGCTGGTTCATTTTGACCAAGACCAAGACATCATTCTGTCATGTGACTCCTCGCCCTATGGCGTCGGGGCAGTACTCTGTCATCAGACGGAGGAAGGGTCAGAGAAACCCATCGGATTCGCCACACGCACGCTGACGAGTGCTGAGAAGGGTTATTCACAGTTAGACAAGGAAGGTCTGGCCGTAGTTTTTGCTGTGAAAAGCTTTCATCAGGTCCTCTATGGCTGTCATTTCACCATATGCACTGACCACAAACCACTGATGAGCCATTTCAGTGAATCAAGATGCATTCCTCCCATGGCTTCAGCAAGGATACAGTGCTGTGCCCTCACACTGTCAGCTTATGAGTTCACTATTGTGTACAGAGCGGGGAGGGACAATGCAAACGCAGACATGCTCAGCCGTCTCCAGCTACCAGAGATGCCCGCCACAACTGTGGTGCCTCCCAAGATAATTTTCCTAATGGAGAGATTGTCAAAGTCACCTGTGAATGTCAAACAGATCAAACAGTAGACAGACCGGGATCCTATCCTGGCCCAACTGAAAATGATCCTTATGCAGGGTTAGCCTCCCGTCATAGAGGATGAGGGACTGAGACCTTGTGCAAAGCGCAAAACTGAGCTGAGTGCGCAGGATGGCTGCATACTCTTGGGGGTCCATAGTGGTTGTTCTGCCCCCTGGCCGTGCACAAGTCATGGATAAGGTCCTTGAGGCTCACCTGGGTGCCTCCCGGATGAAAGGTTTAGCCAGATCTGACATCTGGTGGCCTAACATGGATCAGGGTGTAGAAAACAAAGTGAAATCATGTTCTGAGTGCCAGATCAACCAGAAGATGGCCCCGCCTGCGCCGATACATCTGTGGGAATGGCCTGACTGCCGTGGTCCAGGCTGCACATAGACTTAGACTTACCTAGACTGCACATAGACTTAGAGAGTAGATTTGCAGAAAGCATGTTACTCAAACCATGACTGATGTAATACGTCACACCGCATACAGGCATGTCGATATGGTAAATGTGCAGTATATCATATTACTGCACGGTATTTTGATTGGGGACCAAGAAACACAAGGAAAATATATTGCATTGAAGAATGACATTATAATTAGTTGTCCCAAACAGTTCTCCTTTTAAGCATCCATCTGATCAGATAATGATGCGGTACCTAACCGCTCTAGTGCAGCGTCATTGTCTAATGCAACACTGTGGCAAAAAAATTGAAAATTATGCTCTCTCTTATCGTGTTATAACAGACACGTCCACTTCCCCAAATGGCTATAAAGACATAACTATCATAATAGGATGGTTTGAAGGGAATTCAGCTCCTTCTTCTCATCTCACATTGTCACTAGTGTGAACCTGCACATTGATCTGGTGCTGCTACTTCCTGTATATAGCTCCACAGTGATCTGGTACTGGTTCTTCCTGTATATAGCTCCACAGTGATCTGGTACTGCTACTTCCTGTATATAGCTCCACAGTGATCTGGTACTGGTTCTTCCTGTATATAGCTCCACAGTGATCTGGTATGGGTACTTCCTGTATATAGCTCCACAGTGATCTGGTACTGGTACTTCCTGTATATAGCTCCACAGTGATCTGGTACTGGTACTTCCTGTATATACAGTGCCTTGCGAAAGTATTCGGCCCCCTTGAACTTTGCGACCTTTTGCCACATTTCAGGCTTCAAACATAAAGATATAAAACTGTATTTTTTTGTGAAGAATCAACAACAAGTGGGACACAATCATGAAGTGGAACGACATTTATTGGATATTTCAAACTTATTTAACAAATCAAAAACTTAAAAATTGGGCGTGCAAAATTATTCAGCCCCTTTACTTTCAGTGCAGCAAACTCTCTCCAGAAGTTCAGTGAGGATCTCTGAATGATCCAATGTTGACCTAAATGACTAATGATGATAAATACAATCCACCTGTGTGTAATCAAGTCTCCGTATAAATGCACCTGCACTGTGATAGTCTCAGAGGTCCGTTAAAAGCGCAGAGAGCATCATGAAGAACAAGGAACACACCAGGCAGGTCCGAGATACTGTTGTGAAGAAGTTTAAAGCCGGATTTGGATACAAAAAGATTTCCCAAGCTTTAAACATCCCAAGGAGCACTGTGCAAGCGATACTATTGAAATGGAAGGAGTATCAGACCACTGCAAATCTACCAAGACCTGGCCGTCCCTCTAAACTTTCAGCTCATACAAGGAGAAGACTGATCAGAGATGCAGCCAAGAGGCCCATGATCACTCTGGATGAACTGCAGAGATCTACAGCTGAGGTGGGAGACTCTGTCCATAGGACAACAATCAGTCGTTTATTGCACAAATCTGGCCTTTATGGAAGAGTGGCAAGAAGAAAGCCATTTCTTAAAGATATCCATAAAAAGTGTCGTTTAAGGTTTGCCACAAGCCACCTGGGAGACACACCAAACATGTGGAAGAAGGTGCTCTGGTCAGATGAAACCAAAATTGAACTTTTTGGCAACAATGCAAAACGTTATGTTTGGCGTAAAAGCAACACAGCTCATCACCCTGAACACATCATCCCCACTGTCAAACTAGGTGGTGGCAGCATCATGGTTTGGGCCTGCTTTTCTTCAGCAGGGACAGGGAAGATGGTTAAAATTGATGGGAAGATGGATGGAGCCAAATACAGGACCATTCTGGAAGAAAACCTGATGGAGTCTGCAAAAGACCTGAGACTGGGACGGAGATTTGTCTTCCAACAAGACAATGATCCAAAACATAAAGCAAAATCTACAATGGAATGGTTCAAAAATAAACATATCCAGGTGTTAGAATGGCCAAGTCAAAGTCCAGACCTGAATCCAATCGAGAATCTGTGGAAAGAACTGAAAACTGCTGTTCACAAATGCTCTCCATCCAACCTCACTGAGCTCGAGCTGTTTTGCAAGGAGGAATGGGAAAAATTTCAGTCTCTCGATGTGCAAAACTGATAGAGACATACCCCAAGCGACTTACAGCTGTAATCGCAGCAAAAGGTGGCGCAACAAAGTATTAACTTAAGGGGGCTGAATAATTTTGCACGCCCAATTTTTCAGTTTTTGATTTGTTAAAAAAGTTTGAAATATCCAATAAATGTCGTTCCACTTCATGATTGTGTCCCACTTGTTGTTGATTCTTCACAAAAAAATACAGTTTTATATCTTTATGTTTGAAGCCTGAAATGTGGCAAAAGGTCGCAAAGTTCAAGGGGGCCGAATACTTTCGCAAGGCACTGTAGCTCCACAGTGATCTGGTACTGGTACTTCCTGTATATAGCTCCATTCTTGTGTATTTTATTTGTCTTGTTCTATTGTTTTAATTGTACTTATTTTTCACTCTGCATCATTGGGAAGGGCTAGTAAGTATGCATTTCACTGTAAATTCTACACCTGGCCCATGTGACAAGTAATGTGTGCTTCAATATAGACTGCTTTGACTGCTCCCTGGTGGTGACAACAAGCCTGGAGTATTCTTGGAGTAGGGTGAAACAGTGAAGTTGCCCCTAGACGCTGATCTTGGGTCAGTATTGCATTTCCACCACAAATGATTAATGTTAGGATTGGGGGAAGGGAAGCTGATTCTAGATTTGTTCCTAGGGAAAACTTCACCCTGGAGCAGGGGTATAATCATTAGTGTAAAACGTTTTGCGACGAAAACAAGTTTCTATTGGACAAATTCAGGTAGGTCCCGCCCAGTTTCATTCCTTTTGCTTCTGTTTGGTTCCTAGTGAATACACCCCAGTGTTCTCATCTTGGGGTGAATCTTAATTGTATTTCCTTGATTGCTTTCGTCCGCTCTCCTCAGTCGTGTTCGTCTCAAAAACCATAGATAGATATTGCCCTTCAACGCACCTCGGAACCTCTCCTATGATGCATTTTGAGGAGGACAGGAATCAAGAATGAACAATGGTAGATTCTTAGTTTTAAATACGGATATTTTAAGCATGTTGTTTCCCATCCACTAGGTGGAGACAGATCAGAAGCAGTGTTCCAAGTTCTAGGCCAGCAGACGTTCTAGGCCAGCAAACGTTCTAGGCCAGCAGACGTTCTAGGCCAGCAGAAGTTCTAGGCCAGCAGGCGTTCTAGGCCAGCAGATGTTCTAGGCCAGCAGACGTTCTAGGCCAGCAGACATTCTAGGCCAGCAGACGTTCTAGGCCAGCAGATGTTCTAGGCCAGGAGTTGTTCTAGGCCAGCAGAAGTTCTAGGCCAGTAGAAGTTCTAGGCCAGCAGACGTTCTAGGCCAGCAGACGTTCTAGGCCAGCAGACGTTCTAGGCCAGCAGACATTCTAGGCCAGCAGAGGTTCTAGGCCAGCAGAAGTTCTAGGCCAGCAGATGTTCTAGGCCAGCAGATGTTCTAGGCCAGCAGACGTTCTAGGCCAGCAGAAGTTCTAGGCCAGCAGATGTTCTAGGCCAGCAGACGTTCTAGGCCAGCAGACGTTCTAGGCCAGCAGACGTTCTAGGTAAGCAGACGACAGTAGGGTCACTACGTGGGTTGCTTCTCAAATTGCACCCTATTCCTTATATAGTCCATTACTTTTGACCAAGGTGCACTTTTGTGACGTAGCTTCAGAGGACTATCCAGTCTCTCTCAGTTAACTCCAAGCCAGTCAAAGTTATGTGGTTTAAAATGTTCCGTATATATGCTGACCTACCCAAATTTTCTTCCCAAAAGAGATGTAGATCTGTACCATATTTAAAATATCAATTCTAATCAACACTGCACTGTTGTACATTTCCCTGAATGAAGATGAAAAGGTTGGGGGGGGAAAAAAACACAACAATGTGATTTACTTGAATAAAACTGTATATTTTACAGATCTTTGAACACTTTAATTACACAACTGTATGGTAATACATTTTTTAAATACATTTTTGGTCAGAGAATATTGAATAATTTTGTGTGCAATTACCATGTATTTAGCGATTTATCACAAACAGCAACCAAATAACTCAAAAACGTTCATACACTCAACATAAGACATGGCTTGAAGATAAATATATTAGTAAATAAATATTCAGAGAACATATTTCCATTTATGAAATATGCTGCAATACAGATACAGAAATATACAGATTGATTTCTAGCCTTTTTTAAACATTTGTAAAATGATAATGATGGAGAAAATAATACAAATAAAAAATATTAATTTTGTGTACACATTTTCTTTTAATACAATCTTCTTAAGTGCTACAAATAATAAAACAAAACAATTAAATAGTGACTTGGGGTAACCCAAAATGTTATATTTGTAGTACATATCTTTATGCAAAGGAAAGATTAGATTCTCAATATCTTTCATTGATTACAGCTCTGGGTTTACATATAAATATTGCTATTTCAAAACGATTGCCTCTGAAGACAATGGGTACATTTCCTAGAAACAGTAAAAACAGTCTGTAAAACCAACAGAAAGAAGGCATGAATGAACAACATTGATATTGTTTGAGAGCATGATGGGGTGGGCTGTATGATTATCTGTATGATTATCTGTATGATTATCTGTATGATTATCTTTTCCTTTGGCCTTTTTTTGACACACAACAGCTCTATAGAACCATATTAGAATTGTATATTACAGCCGTATATTATAGCTTAAGTGTTGAGGCTAGATGAGTGACTGCAAAAAAACTAAACCAAAACAAGAGCTTCTAACGTACAAGTAGTGACTAAACTTGATATAAATCCAATCCTTTGAAGATATTCAAATGTCGTTCTACGAGCGCAGAGAAACCCTGTCACTACGTGGACCTTTATTTGGTCAAAAGGTGACACAGCCCAAGATGGTAAGGATGGCTCAGTGGCCTAAGGCTTGGTCTGGTGTATGTTCTATATAGAACAGACTCTCTATTATGTAGAACAGAGAACTGAGTCAACATTCTATCTGCATTGTTCTAGAATATTGCACCCCATTGAGTATCCCGAGAGAGAACTGTAGTCTAGTTAGTATAGCTTAGCTCAATGAAAGAGTGTGTGACTGTGACGAACTGCCTCCCCTCCAACTGGCAAGGACCCCGCCCCTCCACCCAACCCTGTAAAAAGAAAATGAGTTGATGTTTTGGTACTCTTCCATAACCTTTCATCTGAGTTCGGTGGTTTGTTGACGCTTGTTGTCCAAGCTGTATATGCAACGTTTTGTCACAAGAGCAGTAAAGTATAATACACACATACATAAAGTACATATATACATAAGTACACACAGGTATGTGTGTGATTATAAAACAAATGAAATGTATCCTCAAACAACTTGCACAGACCAGAGTCCAGAGGTGAAGAACAACTTACTAGATGAGAAGAAGAAACATCTCACAAACTGGGCCCTGCTAACACAGTTTGTTTCTCTCCAAATGGGTCTCAGGATCCGGACCGACCCTGTCTGGAACCCATGGTACTGTGAGGGCTGGGCCAGCCTACGTGTTGATTTGTGGCCTTGCCAAGCCATCCACTGTTACATCCAACCACCGTGAACTTCCACCCATATGTTGTAGCCTGATTCTCTATCTATCTGAGCCTGTAGACTCCGCTGGGGAGGCGTGGCCACGTGTCATGTTGGTTGAGCTGGGCTTATGCTGAGCTGCTGATGACCACAGGAATGAACGGGTTATGTCTGGATACGCCAGGCAGGCCATCATATAATTTCAGTAGAAATCTACACCATCACCATCTAGGATGATAACATTCAGAGTTCAGCGAGCGAGAGGCTTAAAAAAAGCAAGGCAACTGAGGTTTTCTTGACTGACCGGTTAGGTACCAAACAGGCTGTTTGTTTGAGTCCCTGTTTCTGGGCTCCACACCCCCTCATACCCCCAGACCCTTGTCTGTAGCTTTACTGTTTCCAGATGCATCGTGGGTAGTGTAGTTCAGGGGGTGGAACAGGACCCTGGTCTCTTCTTCCTGGGTGGGGTTCGCTTGACCACTGAACTGTCCTGAGGTGAAGTACCCTCCCTCACCAGGCTCCACCCGCCCACCAGTCCGCCCCTCGCCCCCCTGCCCCAAGGTGAGGCTGGCTAGCAGTAGGCTGCTCTGATACAGAGTCTCCGTCCCCAAGCCCAGCTCATAGTCTGTGCCCTGGTGGATTATGGGTATTCTCTGGCTGAGCACACCACAGCAGGCATCCGAGTCTGCAGCGTGGTGCGCATACTGCACATTCACGGCATAGTCCTCATTATAGCGCCCCCCTG
This sequence comes from Oncorhynchus tshawytscha, assembly GCF_018296145.1. Lineage (NCBI taxonomy): Eukaryota > Metazoa > Chordata > Actinopteri > Salmoniformes > Salmonidae > Oncorhynchus > Oncorhynchus tshawytscha. Next base: position 11,059,708 of record NC_056440.1, on the reverse strand, counting down.
TGGCCCGGTGAACCTTCATCTCCTTGTAGAAGCAATAGGGCAGGCCCTCATAGCTCACCTGCTCCGACGGAGCCAACAGGTGCTCCCCAGGGTGGTAAAAGTTCTGCTCTGCCCCCCTCTGACAGCCACGTCCCGAGGAGGCCATAGGCCCCACCCAGTCTGAGTCCTGCCTCTGATATCCCTGCTGACCATTGCACTCCATGTTGGGAGGGAGCACCTGGAAACAGCAGCTACACGCCCCTGCTCTTCCCAGGCCATGCTCCCCCCTCGTCTCCTCCCCTGTCTGCCCTCCCTTCCCCATGTCCACTGTGGCTCCCTCTGGAGGCCTGGCTGAGGTAGTGCTAGTGGTGCTGGTGTCCCTGGGTTGTTCCAGTGACGAGCGGCTGCTGTAGCTGTGCTCCAGACTGCAGCTGGAGAGCTGGTCCCCCACACTGAACCCTGAGGTTCCAGGAAGAGGCTGTGGCTGCAGGCTGTCGCCATTGTGTCCCCCCGAGGGAGCTGGGGTTAGGGAGTCCTCGGCTGTGGAGGGGCAGGCGGTGGAGGCCCCTGCAGACGTGGCCCCTGGCTCCCCTTGCGACCCCCTACAGGGGCTCTTACTGCGGTAGACGTAGGGGTCGTAGTCAGAGCTCAGGGAGCTGCGGAAAGTGGAACAGGAGCCGTATACCCCCTGGTTACTGATCTCTGTACAGTCCAGCATGGAGTCACTGGAGGAACAGTGGCAGTGTCCAGAGCTGCTGCTGCTGTCGCTGCCCGGGCAGTCGGCCAGGTAACCACTGCACACCGAGCGGTGGCCATGGTAACAGCCCGGCCCCGAGGCGCCGCTCCCTGCCTCAGCCATCCTGGAGCTGGCGGCCATGTGGACCACCGTGGGGTAGAGCAGCCCCCCTTGGAAAGCCATGCTGTGGTGGCCCTTGTGGGGCCCGGCGCTCCCAGTCACCCCTCCTACACCTGCTGCCCCCTGGGTCCCCTCACCCTGCTGGGGGAAGGTCAGGCCCTGGAGGTAGTAGTGTTGGTACATGGTCTCGTACTGCGAGTAGCAGGCGGCCCGCGAGAAGCTGCGTCCGTGGAACTTAGGCCTCTTGAAGGCGCCGTGGCGGGGACCTGGCTGCTGGTACTGGGGGTAGGCAGGGGGTTGATGCCCAAATGCTGGTACTGGGGGTAGGCGGGGGGTTGAGGCCCAGGTGCTGGTGCTGCAGCTCACAGTGATGGGGGTTGAGAGAGTGGTCCAGGTGCAGGGTTGGGTGGGGGTGGTAGTCCCGGAGGAAGGCCCCGGAGTGGGCAGACTGGGGAGGGTACAGGCCCTGGGGGTCTGAGTGCTGGTCCACTGTCAGCACTGTGATGGGGTTACCATGGGGGTCCATGGAGGTGTGGGTGGGGTAGGCAGTCACCTGCCCAGAACGGTGCACCCTTCCAGGGTAGTGGACAGGCAGGACTACCCTCTGCTGCCGGCTGTAGACTGGGTCCATGCAGACAGCGCCGGGGTTCCCCTTCCTTTGCTCTGAGAAGAGAAGAGGGGTGTAAGTGAGGGAGAGAGTTTGGTTAACGCACGTCAAAGAAACGAGTCAAAGAAACGTCTTTCAAAAGTAAGCTTTGTTACAGTTTCATGACAAAGGTATTTTACATCGATTAAATGAATTGATTAGACTCTTTTATTGTTTTACCGGGTTTGACAAAAGTTCAATATTTGCAGACTGTAAAATTCCTGTCTGATAGCTACAGGCCTCATGCTGACAACACCGTGTCTCAAATGGAACCTAGTTCCCTATATAGTGCACTACTTTTGACCAGGGCCCATAGGGAACACCAGCTCACCGATGATGTTGTGTCTACAGTGAGGACAGGTGTGGTGTTGGAGGAGCCAAGGATCCACACACTTCTTATGGAACCTGTGGGCACAGGGGATGACCCGTAGCTCCTGTAGAGGGGTGGGAGAGGAGGAGGGGAACAGGGGGAGGGGAACAGGGGAGAGGAGGAGGGGAACAGGGGAGAGGAACAGGGGAACAGGGGAGAGGAACAGGGGGAGAGGCACAGGGGAACAGGGGGAGAGGAACAGGGGAACAGGGGAGAGGAACAGGGAAACAGAGGAACAGGGGAGAAAAACAGGGGGAGAGGAGGAGAGGAACAAGGGGAGAGTAACAGGGGGAGAGTAACAGGGGAACAGGGGAGAGGAACAGGGGAACAGGAACAGGGGAGGGAACATGGGGACAGGGGAGAGGAACAGGGGGACAGGAAGAGAAGAACAGGGGGACATGAAGAGGGGAACAGGGGAGAGGAACAGGGGAACAGGGGGAGAGGACAGAGGAAGAGGAGGAGAGGGGTAGGGGGACAGGGGGACAGAGGGAGAGAAGGAGAAGGGGAGGGGACCAGTTAAGGTTAGTAAAGGCTGACAATATCTAAGGACATGATTGGTGTTTGATGGGTGAACGGCTAACAGCTACCAGCAGAGCAGCGAGGTTTCTCTTGTTCACATTATTATACAGCAACACTGAACAACTCTCCCTCCATCTCTATCCCCCTCCCCCTTCCTCCCCCCCTCTCTTCTCTCTCTCTCTCTCTCTCCCTCTCTCCTTCCTCGCCCCCCTCTCTTTCTCTCGCTCTCCCCCACTCTCCTCCCTTTCCCCTCTCTTTATCTCTCTCTCTCTCTCCCTCCCTCCTCCTTCTCCCCCTCCCCTCCCCCTCCCTCCATCTCCCCCTCCTCCCCTCCTTCCCTAACCCTCTGACCTCTCTACCTCCTTCCCTCCCACCCTTGCTCCCCCTCGATTAGGGTCTAGAATACATATTTCTACAGACTTCTTAAACCAAATTCAGCTTCTGACCATGCTTTTTTGTTCCTGAAGCTAACCCCTTTCTGGCCACTGTTTTTCTGAACAGTGTGTGTATGTGTTTCTATGAAGTGTGTGTGTGTTCGTCTAGTACCTCTCCTTCTATGTACTTCTCCAGACAGATGGCACAGTCAGAGGTGGAGCTACTGCTCAGTGAATCAGACGCTCCGTAGGTGCTCTCACGCTGACCCTTGACCTTGGCCTTGAACTTCCTGGTCTCCATCTTCTCCAGGGCCTGGATGGCCATCCTATTCATAGAACTCTGTAGAGGTGGAGGAGAGAGGAGAGGGGGGGGCAGAGGGTTAGACTGGGGTGATAAACAGGTATGCAGTGTTGCTGGGGAGGGCAGTGGGGGAGGACAGAGAGTTGGTGGCTGGGGAGAGGAGTAGAGGACAGAGAGTTGGTGGCTGGGAGGGGAGCAGAGGACAGAGAGTTGGGGCTGGGGAGAGGAGCAGAGGACAGAAGGTTGGTGGCTGGGGAGAGGAGCAGAGGACAGAAGGTTGGTGGCTGGAGAGAGGAGCAGAGGACAGAGAGTTGGTGGCTGGGGAGAGGAGTAGAGGACAGAGAGTTGGTGGCTGGGGAGAGGAGCAGAGGACAGAGAGTTGGTGGCTGGGGAGCGGAGCTGAAGACAGAGAGTTGGTGGCTGGGGAGAGGAGCAGAAGACAGAGAGTTGATGGCTGAGGAGAGGAGCAGAGGATAGAGAGTTGGTGGCTGGGGAGAGGAGCAGAGGACAGAGAGTTGGTGGCTGGGGAGAGGAGCAGAGGACAGAAGGTTGGTGGCGGGGGAGAGGAGCAGAGGACAGAAGGTTGGTGGCTGGGGAGGGGAGCAGAGGACAGAGAGTTGGTGGCTGGGGAGAGGAGCAGAGGACAGAAGGTTGGTGGCTGGGGAGAGGAGCAGAGGACAGAAGGTTGGTGGCTGGGGAGAGGAGCAGAGGACAGAAGGTTGGTGGCTGGGGAGAGGAGCAGAGGACAGAGAGTTGGTGGCTGGGGAGAGGAGCAGAGGAGAGAGAGTTGGTGGCTGGGGAGAGGAGCAGAGGACAGAAGGTTGGTGGCTGGGGAGAGGAGCAGAGGACAGAAGGTTGGTGGCTGGGGAGAGGAGCAGAGGACAGAAGGTTGGTGGCTGGGGAGAGGAGCAGAGGACAGAAGGTTGGTGGCTGGGGAGAGGAGCAGAGGACAGAGAGTTGGTGGCTGGGGAGAGGAGCAGAGGAGAGAGAGTTGGTGGCTGGGGAGAGGAGCAGAGGACAGAGAGTTGGTGGCTGGGGAGAGGAGTAGAGGACAGAGGACAGAGAGTTGGTGGCTGGGGAGAGGAGCAGAGGACAGAGAGTTGGTGGCTGGGGAGAGGAGCAGAAGACAGAGAGTTGGTGGCTGGGGAGAGGAGCAGAGGACAGAGAGTTGGTGGCTGGGGAGAGGCGTAGAGGACAGAGAGTTGGTGGCTGGGGAGAGGAGTAGAGGACAGAGGACAGAGTGTTGGTGACTGGGGAGAGGAGCAGAAGACAGAGAGTTGGTGGCTGGGGAGAGGAGCAGAGGACAGAGAGTTGGTGGCTGAGGAGAGGAGCAGAATACAGAGAGTTGGTGGCTGGGGAGAGGAGTAGAGGACAGAGAGTTGGTGGCTGGGGAGAGGAGCAGAGGACAGAGAGTTGGTGGCTGGGGAGAGGAGCAGAGGACAGAGGACAGAGATTTGATGGCTGGGGAGAGGAGCAGAGGACAGAGAGTTGGTGGCTGGGGAGAGGAGCAGAGGACAGAGAGTTGGTGGCTGGCGAGAGGACAGAGAGTTGGTGGCTGGGGAGAGGACAGAGGACAGAAAGTTGGTGGCTGGCGAGAGGACAGAGAGTTGGTGGCTGGGGAGAGGACAGAGGACAGAGAGTTGGTGGCTGGGGAGAGGACAGAGGACAGAGAGTTGGTGGCTGTGGAGAGGACAGAGGACAGAGAGTTGGTGGCTGTGGAGAGGACAGAGGACAGATAGTTGGTGGCTGGGGAGAGGATCAGAGGACAGAGAGTTGGTGGCTGGGGAGAGGAGCAGAGGACAGAGAGTTGGTGGCTGGGGAGAGGATCAGAGGACAGAGAGTTGGTGGCTGGGGAGAGGAGCAGAAGACAGAGAGTTGGTGGCTGGGGAGAGGATCAGAGGACAGAGAGTTGGTGGCTGGGGACAGGAGCAGAGGACAGAGAGTTGGTGGCTGGGGAGAGGAGTAGAGGACAGAGGACAGAGTGTTGGTGACTGGGGAGAGGAGCAAAGACAGAGAGTTGGTGGCTGGGGAGAGGAGCAGAGGACAGAGAGTTGGTGGCTGAGGAGAGGAGCAGAATACAGAGAGTTGGTGGCTGGGGAGAGGAGTAGAGGACAGAGAGCTGGTGGCTGGGGAGAGGAGCAGAAGACAGAGAGTTGGTGGCTTGGGAGAGGAGCAGAGTCAACAGTTCTATTTTGAGGACAGAGAGTTGGTGGCTGGACAGAGAGTTGGTGGCTGGGGAGAGGAGCAGAGGACAGAGAGTTGGTGGTTGGCAGAGGACAGAGAGTTGGTGGCTGGGGAGAGGACAGAGGACAGAGAGTTGGTGGCAGAGGACAGAGAGTTGGTGGCTGGGGAGAGGACAGAGGACAGAGAGTTGGTGGCTGTGGAGAGGACAGAGGACAGAGAGTTGGTGGCTGGGGAGAGGACAGAGGACAGAGAGTTGGTGGCTGTGGAGAGGACAGAGGACAGAGAGTTGGTGGCTGTGGAGAGGACAGAGGACAGATAGTTGTTGGCTGGGGAGAGGATCAGAGGACAGAGAGTTGGTGGCTGGGGACAGGAGCAGAGGACAGAGAGTTGGTGGCTGGGGAGAGGGGGACGGTTTATAACAATATCTGTAGTGTAGTAGAAACCACGTGTTTGATTCACTTCTTTCTGGTCCAAGCATAACTATGAGCCTATCCTCCTACTTAAAGTGGCAACAGCCACCACTGATATACAGGTGCATGTACAGGTGCACCACAGCGTGTCTTCAGCAGGCCTGTGTCAACTTCAATATTTCGACATAATTTTCCTGCCTCGTGATGCCATCTATTTTATGAAATGCATCAGTCCCTCCTGCAGCAAAGCACCCCAAAAACATGATGCTGCCACCCCCGTGCTTCACAGTTGGGATGGTGTTCTTTGGCTTGCAAGCATCCCCTTTTTCCTCCAAACATAACGATGGTCATTATGGCCAAACAGTTCTATTTTTGTTTCATCAGACCAGAAGACATTTCTCCAAAAAGTACGATCTTTGTCCCCATGTGCATTCGCAAACCAGTTGCAAACCGTGTAGGAGGGCCTCCTTCACTCACGCTGCCAAACTTACCCTTGTAAAACGGACTATCCTACCGATCCTCGACTTCGGCGATTTCATCTACAAAATAGCTTCCAATACTCTACTCAGCAAACTGGATGCAGTTTATCACAGTGCCATCCGTTTTGTCACTGAAGCACCTTATACCACCCACCACTGCGACCTGTATGCTCTAGTTGGCTGGCCCTCGCTACATATTCGTTGCCAGACCCACTGGCTCCAGGTCATCTATAAGTCTATGCTAGGTAAACTCCGCCTTATCTCAGCTCACTGGTCACGATAACAACACCCACCCGTAGCACATGTTCCAGCAGGTATATCTCACTGATCATCCCCAAAGCCAACACCTCATTTGGCCGCCTTTCCTTCCAGTTCTCTGCTGCCAGTGCCGGAACGAATGGCAAAAATCGCTGAAGTTGGAGACTTATATTTCCCTCACTAACTTTAAACATCAACCATCTGAGCAGCTAACCGATCGCTACAGCTGTACATAGCCCATCGGTAAATAGCCCACCCAATTTACCTACCTCATCCCCATACTGTTTTTATTTACTTTTCTGCTCTTTTGCACACCAGTATCTCTACTAGCACATCATCATCTGCTCATTTATCACTCCAGTGTTAATCTGCTAAATTGTTATTATTCGCTCCTATGGCCTATTTATTGCCTACCTCCTCATGCCTTTTGCACACACTGTATATAGACTTTCTTTTTTCTACTGTGTCATTGACTTGTTTATTGTGTTATTGGCTTGTTTACTGTTTATTCCATGTTATTCCATGTGTAACTTTGTTGTGTTGTACGTGTCACACTGTCGAACTGCTTTGCTTTATCTTTGCCAGGTCGCAGTTGTAAATGAGAACTTGTTCTCAACTAGCCTACCTGGTTAAATAAAGTGAAATAAAAATAATTCTAAGAATAGTCTGGCTGTTTTATGGTGGTTTTGGAGCAGTGGCTTCTTCCTTGCTGAGTGGCCTTTCAGGTTATGTTGATATGGGACTCGTTTCACTGTGAATATAGATACTTTTGTACCCGTTTCCTCCAGCATCTTCACAAGGGCCTTTGCTGTTGTTCTGGGTTTGATTTGCACTTTTTGCACCAAAGTACGTTCATCTCTAGGAGACAGAATGCGTTTCCTTCCTGAGCGGTATGACGGCTATGTGGTCCCACGGTGTTTATACTTGCGTACAATTGTTTGTACAGATGAACGTGGTACCATCATGCGTTTGGAAATTGCTCCCAAGGATGAACCAGACTTGTGGAGGTCGACAAATGTTTTTCTGAGGTCTTAGCTGATTTCTTTGGATTTTCCCATGATGTCAAGCAAAGGGGCACTGAGTTTGGAGGTAGGCCTTGAAATACATCCACAGGTACACCTCCAATTGGCTTAAATGATGTCAATTAGCCTAACAGAAGCTTCTAAAGCTATGACATCATTTTCTGGAATTTTCCAAGCTGTTTAAAGGCACAGTCAACTTAGTGTATGTAAACTTTTTATCCACTGGAATTGTGAAACAGTGAATTATAAGTGAAATAATCTGTCTGTAAACAATTGTTGGAAAAATGACTTGTGTCATGGACAAAGTAGATGTCCTAACCGACTAGCCAAAACTATAGTTTGTTAACAAGACATTTGTGGAGTGGTTGAAAAACTAGTTTTAATGACTCCAACCTAAGTGTATGTAAACTTCCAATTTCAACTGTATGTATGTGTGTCTGTGTGTGTGTCTGTTTGTGTGTGTGTGTGTGTGTGTGTGTGTGTGTGTGTGTCTGTGTGTGTGTGTGTCTGTGTGTGTGTGTGTGTGTCCTCACCTGGCTTCTTCTCTGTTTTAGTTTGATCTTGATGAGCAGCACGAGGCAGACCAGAGACACCACTACGAAGAAGGCCAGGAAGATCCCCATGTCAAAGTACTCTGTAGGCTGCTGTGGAAACACACCGGGGAGAGACTCCACTCAATTAGATATATACAGCCAAAGGAAGAAACCACACACACACACACGCACACACACACACACACACACACACACACGCACACACACACACGACTTCTGCTACTTATTCCTACACAATGTCTATTCATTATTGCCCAATTGCCAGGCACATACATTTCCTATTCCAAGTCGTTGAAGTGCCTCCTTGTATTATATTTGTACCAAAAATGTATCAATTTTTTTTGGCGTTTTTTACAATCACTTTGGCACTAATTTCAGAAGCTAGTGGTCATTTTTCAAAACTTTAGACGCAAAACTCAACACGGTCATCACTTGTAACACAGGCTGTCCAATGTTCAAAACATTGCATTGTGCTTTCATATCTTTAAAGAAACCTTGCACTGGCAGAATCATTGTTCCAAATAACTCATTTATCATGAAATACCATAGGAACATTCATTTAGATCACCCACACACAAGATACCGACAGTTTCACTGTGTAGTTGTTCGTTCAATCATTAAATATTGTAGTAGAAAATATGTGATACATGTTTCATTATGGTACTACACGTAAATACATCACTGTAAAATAACTAGTAGAGAGAATACTACAGACACAGTGGCAGCATTGAACAAAATATGACATTTATTGATGAAATACAATAAAATCACTCATAGGTTTCTTTGAATCAAAGCAAAAATAATTAGCTACAAAAAAGAAAAAACTACAGTAAAACATCACCTGGCTTACAGTAAAACATCACTGCAGTGTTCCTCACCTGGCTTACTGTAAAACATCATTGCAGTGTTCCTCACCTGGCTTACTGTAAAACATCACTGCAGTGTTCCTCACTATCTGGACACTCTATATACCTGGCATTTTTCATTATTGTAGGCTACTACATGTGAATCCTTAAAGAGATGGGTGGGGCCGGCTGAAGAGGGTGTGAACAATGCTGAATGTGTGTAGACATAGGAGAGCTGTCCAGTGGGTTCCAAATCATTCAAAGGCCCTATTCTCAAAAGTGAGTTTACAAGTTTATCAACTTTCAAAGCAGAATTACTTTCCCATTGTTCCTCAGAAATGCCGTGTATGATGTACCATTTTGTAGCTCAAGTCTCTATTTTTTACCAACATAAAAAAACCAATTTCAAATTTCCTACATAAGACCGATTTGAGTCGGTCAGTCACAAATTAGAAAAATAATTAACTATAAGCTTTGGTTAGTATAGAGATCTAATAATTGTTTTCGCGTATCCATTAGAAAGACCTTAGTAACCTAACTGCTGCTTCCTACCCTAGACTACGGTGACGTCATCTATCAAAACAAAACCAAGACCTTAGTAACCTAACTGCTGCTTCCTACCCTAGACTACGGTGACGTCATCTATCAAAACAAAACCAAGACCTTAGTAACCTAACTGCTGCTTCCTACCCTAGACTATGGTGACGTCATCTATCAAAACAAAACCAAGACCTTACGATGCAAATTAGATCATTCATGACAATCTTCACAGATTCATTTTAGGATTACATTATAAGACACATTGCACAATGTATGAATGACCCTCCCAAACAGCAGACAACCGCATTGGTACCAATTCCTTTTGAAATGTATCAACTTAAATGTCCCTGTGTATATTAAAACTTCTCAAACAGTTAAATTGATTCCCATGTAAAACACCCACGACATTTTTGGGGGGATAGAAATGCTCAAATTGTGAGAGAAAGTAATCAATGAAAGAATCAATAATAACATTTTTACAATGTCTTAAAATAATCCATTTGGGAGGTGCTTTAGGTATGTTAATGTTCCTAACAGATGATGGAATGACCACTGAAACAGTCTGGAATGATGGAATGACCACTGAAACAGTCTGGAATGATGGAATTACCACTGAAACAGTCTGGAATGATCCCTGAAACAGTCTGGAATGATGGAATGACCACTGAAACAGTCTGGAATGATGGAATGACCACTGAAACAGTCTGGAATGATGGAATGACCACTGAAACAGTCTGGAATGATGGAATGACCACTGAAACAGTCTGGAATGATGGAATGACCACTGAAACAGTCTGGAATGATGGAATTACCACTGAAACAGTCTGGAATGATGGAATGACCACTGAAACAGTCTGGAATGATGGAATTACCACTGAAACAGTCTGGAATGATGGAATGACCACTGAAACAGTCTGGAATGATGGAATGACCACTGAAACAGTCTGGAATGATGGAATGACCACTGAAACAGTCTGGAATGATGGAATGACCACTGAAACAGTCTGGAATGATGGAATGACCACTGAAACAGTCTGGAATGATCCCTGAAACAGTCTGGAATGATGGAATGACCACTGAAACAGTCTGGAATGATCCCTGAAACAGTCTGGAATGATGGAATTACCACTGAAACAGTCTGGAATGATGGAATTACCACTGAAACAGTCTGGAATGATGGAATTACCACTGAAACAGTCTGGAATGATGGAATTACCACTGAAACAGTCTGGAATGATGGAATTACCACTGAAAGAGTCTGGAATGATGGAATTACCACTGAAACAGTCTGGAATGATGGAATTACCACTGAAACAGTCTGGAATGATGGAATTACCACTGAAACAGTCTGGAATGATGGAATTACCACTGAAACAGTCTGGAATGATGGAATTACCACTGAAAGAGTCTGGAATGATGGAATTACCACTGAAAGAGTCTGGAATGATGGAATTACCACTGAAACAGTCTGGAATGATGGAATTACCACTGAAACAGTCTGGAATGATGGAATTACCACTGAAATAGTCTGGAATGATGGAATTACCACTGAAACAGTCTGGAATGATCACTGAAACAGTCTGGAATTACCACTGAAAGAGTCTGGAATGATGGAATTACCACTGAAACAGTCTGGAATGATGGAATGACCACTGAAACAGTCTGGAATGATGGAATGACCACTGAAACAGTCTGGAATGATGGAATAATCACTGAAACAGTCTGGAATGATGGAATGATCACTGAAACAGTCTGGAATGATGGAATAATCCCTGAAACAGTCTGGAATGATGGAAAAACCACTGAAACAGTCTGGAATGATGGAATTACCACTGAAACAGTCTGGAATGATGTAATGATCACTGAAACAGTCTGGAATGATGGAATGATCACTGAAACAGTCTGGAATTACCACTGAAAGAGTCTGGAATGATGGAATTACCACTGAAAGAGTCTGGAATGATGGAATTACCACTGAAACAGTCTGGAATGATGGAATTACCACTGAAACAGTCTGGAATGATGGAATGACCACTGAAACAGTCTGGAATGATGGAATTACCACTGAAACAGTCTGGAATGATGGAATTACCACTGAAACAGTCTGGAATGATGGAATTACCACTGAAACAGTCTGGAATGATGGAATGACCACTGAAACAGTCTGGAATGATCCCTGAAACAGTCTGGAATGATGGAATGACCACTGAAACAGTCTGGAATGATCCCTGAAACAGTCTGGAATGATGGAATTACCACTGAAACAGTCTGGAATGATATAATGAACACTGAAACAGTCTGGAATGATGGAATGACCACTAAAACAGTCTGGGATGATGGAATGACCACTGAAACAGTCTGGATTGATATAATGACCACTGCACAGTCTGGAATGATGGAATGACCACTGAAACAGTCTGGAATGATGGAATGATCACTGAAACAGTCTGGAATGATGGAATGATCACTGAAACAGTCTGGAATGATGGAATGATCACTGAAACAGTCTGGAATGATGGAATAATCCCTGAAACAGTCTCAAATGATCCCTAAAACAGTCTGGAATGAGGGCATGACCACTGAAACAGTCTGGAATGAGGGCATGACCACTGACATAGTCTGGAATGAGGGCATGACCACTGTAACAGTATGCACTAATCATTCAAACAGTCTGGAATGATGGAATGATCACTGAAACAGTCTGGAATGATGGAATGATCACTGACACAGTCTGGATTGATATAATGACTCCTGAAACATTCTGGAATGATCACTGAAACAGTCTGGAATGATGGAAAAAAAAAAAACAGTCTGGAATAATCCCTGAAACAGTCTGGAGTGATTCCTGAAACAGTCTGGAATGATGTAATGACTACTGAAACAGTCTGGAATAATCCCTGAAACAGTCTGGAATGATGGAATAATCCCTGAAACAGTCTGGAATGATGGAATGACCACTGAAACAGTCTGGAATGATGTTATGATCACTGAAACAGTCTGGAATGATGGAAAAACCAGTGAAACAGTCTGGAATTATGGAAAAACCTGTGAAACAGTCTGGAATTATGTTATGATCACTGAAACAGTCTGGAATGATCACTGAAACAGTCTGGAATGATGAAATAATCCCTGAAACAGTCTCAAATGATCCCTAAAACAGTCTAGAATGAGGGCATGACCACTGAAACAGTCTGGTATTACGGCATGACCACTGATACAGTCTAGAATGAGGGCATGACCACTGAAACAGTCTGGTATTAGGGCATGACCACTGACACAGTCTGGAATGAGGGCATGACCACTGACATAGTCTGGAATGAGGGCATGACCACTGACACAGTCTGGAAGAACAAATCATATACACATCATGTGTTGATGACTAATAAACACACACAGGGATTGAATAACAGAACTGGGCATAGATGTACCCCTGGCTACATCCATTGATAAATTGACTGTGTGAAATAACTAAGAACAGAGAGTGGCTCAGATTTCCCTGTTAGAGTGTCTTCCCATATCTGAAGCTGTTAGCTGTGGGACTCGAGTCAGTCAATGCTTTGTGAAGTGTGACAGTAGGGTCTAAATGAGAGTCATAATAACTCAAATATGTCTTGGTTTGTGTATTCACTTGCAATTGTGCGCACACACACACACACACACACACACACACACGCACACACAGATACTCTCTTCCCAGTAGTTCTGCTTTGGTTTGGCTCATTGTTGTGCTCGTGGCGGCAGGTAGCCTACATGTTAAAGCGTTAGTCCATCTGTCGATGTGCCCTTGAGCAAGGCACTTACTCCAGGGGCGCCGTGCTACTATGGCTGACCCTGTAAAACAACGCATTACACTGCACCTATCTGGTGTATGTGACAATAAAACATCTATATATATTTTTTATGTTTACCCTCGGTGGTCTGTGCTGGATCCTGGTGCGGGCCACTTTCTGCTTGTTGACTATGTTCATCAGCTTAACAGCATCGGCCCCCTTCACATAAACCACCGGCCTCTTCAGAGGGTCCTCTGCTAACCTGTTTAGCTACAGGAGAGGAGAACACACAGACACGCACATTAGGATAGGAGAACTAACACACACACAAGGGCATTTACTGTATACAGGACAACACACACGTTAACCTTAATGATGGATAACAACTGTGTGCTCAACTTCAACATAGTCTCTCATTTCATCATCTGTAGGATGGAGAGAGAGAGAGAGAGAGAGAGAGAGAGAGAGAGAGAGACAGAGAGAGAGAGAGGAGGAGGAGGAGGAGGGAGGGAGGAGGGAGAGATGGAGGCAGGAGGGAGAAATGGAGGAGGGAGAGATGGAGGAGGGAGGGATGGAGGAGGAGGGAGGGAGGAGGAGGGAGGGATGGAGGAGGGAGGGATGGAGGAAGGAGGGATGGAGGAGGGAGGGAGGGAAGGCGGGAGGGAGGGTGAAATGGAGGACGGAGGGAGGGAGGGATGGGGTGGAGGGAGGGAGGAAAGGCGGGAGGGAGGGTGAAATGGAGGACAGAGGGAGAAATGGAAGAGGGAGGGATGGAGGAGGGAGGGTAGGAGGGAGAAATGGAGGAGGAGGGAGGGAGGGATGGGGTGGAGGGAGGGAAGATGGGAGTAATGGAGGAGGGAGGGAGGGAGGAGGGAGGGAGGGAGGGAGGGAGGGAGGGAGGGAGGGAGGGAGGGAGGGAGGGAGGGAGGGAGGGAGGGAGGGAGGGAGGGAGGGAGAAATGGAGGAGGGAGGGAAGGACGGACGGAGAGGGAGGGGAGTCAATTAAATGTATGTTCTTTATTTGGCCGTATTGGACACAGACTGGACATAGAGCTTCTCTCTCTCTAGTCTGCCGTCCGTGGGCCTATGCAACTGGGTCCTGGACTTCCTGAAGGGCTGTCCCCAGGTGGTGAAGGTAGACAACATTATCTCCTCCACACTAATCCTCAACACGGGGGCAACACAAGGGTGCATCCTCAGCCCCCTCCTGTACTCCCTGTGACTATTAAATCTTACCCTCACCAGAAACCATGGATAGATGGCGGCATTCGCGCAAAACTGAAAGCGCGAACCACCGCATTTAACCATGTATAGATGACTGGGAATATGGCCTTAAGTCTCAGAGGGTGGGTCGCTCAGCCTAACGCATCATTGGCTACACACTGACTGCCTTCCAGGACACCTACAACACCAGGTGTCGCAGGAAGGCCAAGAAGAACCCCAGCCACCCGAACCATGGGCCGTTCTCCATGCTTCCATCACTCACACGTGGGCAGTATAGGAGCATCGTGGCAGAAACTGTCAGACTGGCCAATAGTTTCTAGCCTCAGACCATCAGGCTGCTGAATAGCCACCACTAGTCAGCTACCTGTTCTCCCAGTCGCCCCCCCCCCTCCCCCACAATGGACAGTTACCCTGCCCCTACCCCATATGGACATGTAAATGGTTACATTTGTAAATATTTTTTATATATATTATTATTTAGATTATTGTTTTATTCACTTGTCTTTTTGACCTGCAGTGTTGGAGCTCAGAGCTGAATAATTTCATTGTACCCAGCAATTACATCTGTAACTAATAAATTCATCTAATCAGTTTCTCTCTCGGCCTCCGTCCCTCCCTGCCCTACCCTCTACAGTCTCTCTAGTGGGACTCCTCCATTGGACTGAGCCTCTCTACAGTCTCTCTAGTGGGACTCCTCCATTGGACTGAGCCTCTCTACAGTCTCTCTAGTGGGACTCCTCCATTGGACTGAGCCTCTCTACAGTCTCTCTAGTGGGACTCCTCCATTGGACTGAGCCTCTCTACAGTCTCTCTAGTGGGACTCCTCCATTGGACTGAGCCTCTCTACAGTCTCTCTAGTGGGACTCCTCTGGGATTGGACTGAGCCTCTCTACAGTCTCTCTAGTGGGACTCCTCCATTGGACTGAGCCTCTCTACAGTCTCTCTAGTGGGACTCCTCCATTGGACTGAGCCTCTCTACAGTCTCTCTAGTGGGACTCCTCCATTGGACTGAGCCTCTCTACAGTCTCTCTAGTGGGACTGAGCCTCTACATTGGACTGAGCCTCTCTACAGTCTCTCTAGTGGGACTCCTCCATTGGACTGAGCCTCTCTACAGTCTCTCTATTGGGACTCCTCTGTTGGACTGAGCCTCTCTACAGTCTCTCTAGTGGGACTGGGACTCCTCCATTGGACTGAGCCTCTCTACAGTCTCTCTAGTAGGACTCCTCCATTGGACTGAGCCTCTCTACAGTCTCTCTAGTGGGACTCCTCTCCATTGGACTGAGCCTCTCTACAGTCTCTCTAGTGGGACTCCTCCATTGGACTGAGCCTCTCTACAGTCTCTCTAGTGGGACTCCTCCATTGGACTGAGCCTCTCTACAGTCTCTCTAGTGGGACTCCTCCATTGGACTGAGCCTCTCTACAGTCTCTCTAGTGGGACTCCTCTATTGGACTGAGCCTCTCTACAGTCTCTCTAGTGGGACTCCTCCATTGGACTGAGCCTCTCTACAGTCTCAGTCTAGTGGGACTCCTCTATTGGACTGAGCCTCTCTACAGTCTCTCTAGTGGGACTCCTCTATTGGACTGAGCCTCTCTACAGTCTCTCTAGTGGGACTCCTCCATTGGACTGAGCCTCTCTACAGTCTCTCTAGTGGGACTCCTCTATTGGACTGAGCCTCTCTACAGTCTCTCTAGTGGGACTCCTCCATTGGACTGAGCCTCTCTATTGTCTGCTCCCTCTCTGCCCTCCGTACTCTCTACAGTCTCTCTAGTGGGACTCCTCTATTGGACTGAGCCTCTCTACAGTCTCTCTAGTGGGACTCCTCCATTGGACTGAGCCTCTCTACAGTCTCTCTAGTGGGACTCCTCCATTGGACTGAGCCTCTCTACAGTCTCTCTAGTGGGACTCCTCCATTGGACTGAGCCTCTCTACAGTCTCTCTAGTGGGACTCCTCTATTGGACTGAGCCTCTCTACAGTCTCTCTAGTGGGACTCCTCTATTGGACTGAGCCTCTCTACAGTCTCTCTAGTGGGACTCCTCTATTGGACTGAGCCTCTCTGTTGTCTGCTTCCTCCCTGCCCCAGTCTGTAATTTAAAAATCCCAGGGGAAATACCAGAGATATTCACCATTTCTATTTCTTCCCGTCGTCATGTTTCCAAGTGAATTATGCTCTCTCTGATTAAAGTATAGCGTACGGCAATTTAACATCTCTGCCTCTGCTTCTGTTATTTTCCCCTGCAAGAGAGTCGATATAGACCAGGCTCTCAAAGGGCTAACACTGCTAGCATTGATGTCAATGTGATAATGCCGTTTTACTACACGTAAAGTATATACACCAGATACCTCACGATAAAGGACAGTATATTGTTGCTACCTCAGTTCAACCAAGGTACAAGAACTAAAGAACAAACTGAATGTGTATAGAAGAGATTTTCTCAATGTCAAACGGAACGTCAATAAAGTGCCTCTCCATGATCAAAAACCAACACGTTTAACTCAGCATTAAAGACTGATAATAAAAATACACCAAGTTAGTAGATAGATCTTGTAAACAGGGAGAAAAAGAGGTCAAAAACATTCACTTCATAACCCTCCCTTGCTCCTAATTTCACCCGGAGAATATTAACTCTCTCTAACTCCTCCCCCCTCTGCCTTGTGTCTGTGCCGATTGGGCAGCTGCAACTGGAAACCCCTCTCAGGGGAATTTGACCTTGAGGGTCACGCTGACTTTCATGTGGTCCCCTCGCAAGCCTTTTATCTCTGCTACACTTCTGCTTACAGCCTGGAGGCCTGAACACAGAGGAACCTGCATGTCCGGGCCTGGTGCTGTGGGCCTGGCTGAGTACCACAGGAGAATTCTTCTCGCTCTCTCTGACAAAGCTGCTACTGCCTCTCCCTGCTGCCGCACCAATGGAGGTGAGACTTCTGTATCACAGGCAGGAAGAGAGCTCTTTTCTGGATTTTGATCATTAGCGTGTATCGGTCTAATCCTGCTCTGCATGCATTATTTGGTGTTTTACACTGTACACTGTGGATATTTTTGCAGAATTCTGCATGCAGAGTCTCAGTTTGGTGTTTGTCCCATTTTGTGAATTCTTGGTTGGTGAGCGGACCCCAGACCTCACAACCATAAAGGGCAATAGAGTCTATAACTGATTCAAGTATTTTTTGCCAGATCCTAATTGGCCCCCCTCTCTCTCTCTCTCTCTCTTTCTCTCTCTCTCTCTCTCTCTCTCTCTATTCAATTGACTTTATTGACATGGCAAGTTCATTACAGCTTTTCTCAATTGCTAAAACACTAAAACCCATTGGCTGAACAAAGTTCTCAGTTGCCTGGACTCATTTAGCTAATTATGCAGTCTGTTGTCAATACCTTAAACCATTTCACATGGTAAAACACAATTTGCAGATCTCACTTAGACCTTTCAGCAAAACTCTAAACACATTCTCATTCTCAAAACACAGTATGTCATCCATACTGATAAACACAAGTGGCAACAATCAAATACAAATAGAGAACACATGTCATTGATTGAACACAACCACTCAAAATGGATTTAACCTGTTTCAAATGATGCGACACAACCAATACAAGCCAGTTCAGAGAGCAAACAGGCTGTTGAAGGTGGGAAGGAGAAAGTCTGAGAATGGATACTGTAGTACAGTGCATTGTAGGATGTATACTGTACAATGGACACATTGTATGGCCCTGAACATTGTGCTTTCCAATAATTAACAGTACTGACTGCTCAATAGATTTTGACTGGTTGCAGGTTCATATCAACAAAGAACAAGAATTACAGTATCAGAGACAATGGACAAGTTTGTGAGATGCAGGGTACAGTACTGTAAAAATAGGGGTACAAGGAGGAGGAAGAACAAAAAACTAAATTGCAAAGAGCAAAGCAGAGTAGTAATTTCTGATTAATTTTGAGCTACTATGATAGAATATGTTTTCGTTTATCAAAAGACAATGACGGAAAAATATGAATATTTCTTTAGATTAAAAATGTACTCCTCCCTGAGAATTGTATGTTTTGAACAATGTGTTTTCTATTTTTCGGTGTATTGTTTACTGACTGCTTGAGAGTGTACATCATTTTGATCACTTTGTTTATGATTTGAGAGCAGTGTTTGATTTTAAACACAGGTAAAACTGTTGTGAGGTGAATGTTTACTTTTGCAAGAGGAGTCAGAGGTTATGTAAATACTGCTTGAAGATGAGGTTTTGTGTTTAATGTTTTCAGGAAATGGAGCAAGGTTTCAGAAATTGTGTTTTAGCAATTGAGAAAAACTATTACTTACATTGTCAAAGTATATATATAGACAAATAAAAATATCTATTTATATATATATATAATATATACATATTTATATATAAATACATGGTGGGACCAACAGCAATAATAATAGTAGTAATGGACATGGGATTACCATTAACAACAACAACAATATTAATGAGAACAACAATACATTAAATCAATGGTGGTAGACCAGTGTCAACACGACTGAGAAGACACATGACCTGGTAGTGGACCAGTGTCAACATGACTGAGAAGACACATGACCTGGTAGTGGACCAGTGTCAACATGACTGAGAAGACATGACATGGTAGTAGACCAGTGTCAACATGACTGAGAAGACATGACATGGTAGTAGACCAGTGTCAACACGACTGAGAAGACATGAAGACATGACATGGTAGTAGACCAGTGTCAACATGACTGAGAAGACACATGACCTGGTAGTGGACCAGTGTCAACATGACTGAGAAGACATGAAGACATGACATGGTAGTAGACCAGTGTCAACACGACTGAGAAGACACATGACCTGGTAGTAGACCAGTGTCAACATGACTGAGAAGACACATGACCTGGTAGTGGACCAGTGTCAACATGACTGAGAAGACATGAAGACATGACATGGTAGTAGACCAGTGTCAACACGACTGAGAAGACACATGACCTGGTAGTGGACCAGTGTCAACATGACTGAGAAGACACATGACCTGGTAGTGGACCAGTGTCAACATGACTGAGAAGACATGAAGACATGACATGGTAGTAGACCAGTGTCAACACGACTGAGAAGACACATGACCTGGTAGTAGACCAGTGTCAACACGACTGAGAAGACATGACATGGTAGTAGACCAGTGTCAACACGACTGAGAAGACATGACATGGTAGTAGACCAGTGTCAACACGACTGAGAAGACAAGACATGGTAGTAGACCAGTGTCAACACGACTGAGAAGACAAGACATGGTAGTAGACCAGTGTCAACACGACTGAGAAGACATGACATGGTAGTAGACCAGTGTCAACACGACTGAGAAGACATGACATGGTAGTAGACCAGTGTCAACACGACTGAGAAGACATGAAGACATGACATGGTATGAAAGACAAAACAAAACAAGATGGGAAATATTATCGACATTACATTGCATGACATTGCACTTTTCACTGGCTGTCCCTCAGGTTGTGGCAGGAGGACACATATTTGGCTGCCAAAACTGCACATTTTGGCTTGTCACCCAATAAATATTAGATTTTTTCTTCATTTTTTTTGTTTCAAATTCTTTGAATTGAATTATAATTTTGGGAAAGAAATATTCTCTTAGGTCTGAGTATTTGTCACAGTGTAATAGGAAATGCAGCTCTGTCTTTACCTCTCCCCTGGAGCAGAGTGAGTACAGCCTATCCTCTCTGGGCAGCCAGGCTTGTCTGTGATGACTGGTCTCTATAGCCAGACTGTGCTCACTGAGTCTGTACCTAGTCAATGTTTTCCTCAGTTTTCTATCAGTCACAGTGGTCAGATAGTCTGCCACCATGTACTGTCTGTTTAGAGCCAAATAGCATTGAAGTTTACTTAGATTTTTTTTGTGGTGTCTTTCCAATAGGTGATATATTTTTATTTTTGTTTTGTGATGACTTGGTTGGGCCAGATATTCTGAGTGCTGCCCTGAGGCTCTATGGGGTTGGTTTGGGTTGGTGAACTGAGCCTCAGAACCAGCTGGCTGAGGGGACTCTTCTCTGGTTTCATCTCTTGACATTGTTGAGCTGTGTAATGGAAAGTTTTGGGGTCACTTGTTTTTAGATGGTTGTAAAATGTGATGTCTCTTTTATCTATTCGAATGAGGAGGGGGTATTGGTCCATTTCTGCTCTACATGCGTTATTTGGAGTTTTTCTTTGCACTTGCAATACAGTCTGGCAAAACTCTGCATGCGTATTTCAATTGGATGTTTGTCCCATTTGGTGAATTCATTATTAGAGATTGGACCCCATACTTCACAGCCATATAGAGCCTTTGGTTCTATAACCGATTGGAAAATGTTGAGCCAGATTCTAATTGGAATTTCGATTTTAATGTTCCTTTTAATGGCATAGAATGCTCTTCTTGCTTTGTCTCTCAGCTCATTCACAGCCATGTGAAAGCTACCTGTGTTTTTGATATTTAGTGTAGTTTTTGTGTAGTTTTTGGTGTGCTCTAATAGAACTGTCCAAATAGAATTTATATTTGTCATCCTTCTTTCCGGACCTTTTTTGGAATATCATTATATTCGTTTTTTTTTAGGTTAATGGTCAGAGCCCAAGTCTGACAGAACCTGTGGTTAATGGTCAGAGCCCAGGTCTGACAGAACCTGTGGTTAATGGTCAGAGCCCAGGTCTGACAGAACCTGTGGTTAATGGTCAGAGCCCAGGTCTGACAGAATCTGTGGTTAATGGTCAGAGCCCAGGTCTGACAGAACCTGTGGTTAACGGTCAGAGCCCAGGTCTGACAGAACCTGTGAAGATGATCTAGGTGCTGCTGTAACCCCTCTTTAGTGGGAGACAGCAGCACCAGGTCATCTGCGTACAGCAGACACTTGATTTCAGTGTTGCGTAGGGTGATACCAGGTGCTTCCGATTCCTCTAATGTTTTTGCCAATTCATTCATGTAGATGTTAAAAAGTGTTGGACTTATTGGGCAGCCCTGTTTCACTCCCCATCTCTGAGAGAAGAAGTTTGTTTGCTTGTTGCCAATTTTAACCGCACATTTGTTTTTAGTGTACATTGATTTAATAACATCATATGTTTTCCCTCCAATACCGCGTTCTATTAGTTTATAAAAAATACCTTCATGCCAAATTGAATCAAATGCTTTCTTGAAATCAACAAAACACGAGCAGATTTTGCCTTTGTTTTTGGTTAACTTGTTGGTCAATTAGAGTGTGGAGGGTGTAAATGTGGTCTGTTGTACGATAATTTGGCTTCTGGCTTCTGCTCATGTGAAATGGTGTAGTCTGCTATTTATAATACTGCAGACAATTTTCCCCAAGTTGCTTTTAATGCAAATTCCTCTGTAATTATTTGGGTCAAATTTGTCTCCATTTTTATAGATTGGTGTGATTAATCCCTGGTTCCAAATATCGAGGAAAATACCTGCAGTGGGGAAAATGTTGAAGAGTTTGAGTATAGCCAATTTGTGGTCTGCATATTTGATGATTTCATTTAAAATAGCATCCGCACCACAGGCCTTTTTGGGTTGGAGAGTGCGTAGTTTTTCCAATAATTCTTCTTCTGTAATTGGGGTATCCACAGGATTCTGATAGTCTTTGACTACTGATTCAAGGATTTGTAATATGTCTTGTATATCTTTTTGTTCTGGGCTCTTTGTTATATTGCTGTAGAAAGTGGCAGCTCTGGCCTTTAGCGCAGTGCGGATGTAATCCATGGCTTCTGTTTGGGATGTGTATGGTACCAGTCAAAAGTTTGGACACACCTACTCATTCACGATTTTTCTTTAATTTGACTATTTGCTACATTGTAGAATAATAGTGAAGACATCAAAACTATGAAATAACACACATGTAATTATGTAGTAAACAAAAAAGTGTTAAACAAATCTAAATATATTTTAGCCACCCTTTGCCTTGATGACAGCTTTGCACACTCTTGGCAATCTCTCAACCAGCTTCATGAGGAATGCTTTTCCAACAGTCTTGAAGGAGTTCCCACATATGGTGAGCACTTGTTGGCTGCTTTTCCATCACTCTGCAGTCCAACTCATCCCAAACCATCTCAATTGGGTTGAGGTCGGGTGATTGTGGAGGCCAGGTCATCTGATGCAGCACTCCATCACTCTCCTTCTTGGTCAAATAGCCCTTACACAGCCTGGAGGTGTGTTATGGGTCATTGTCCTGTTGAAAAACATATCATAGTCCCACTAAGCGCAAACCAGATGGGACGGCGTATCGCTGCAGAATGCTGTGGTAGCCATGCTGGTTAAGTGTGCCTTAAATTCTAAATAAATCACAGACAGTGTCACCAGCAAAGCACCCTCACACCATCACACCTCCTCCTCCATGCTTCACGGTGGGAACCACACATATGCAGAGATCATCCATCCGTTCACTTACTCTGCGTATGACAAAGACATGGCGGTTTGAACCAAAAATCTCATCAGACCAAAAGACAGATTTCCACCGGTCTATTGTCTATTGCTCGTGTTTCTTGGCCCAAGCAAGTCTCTTCTTCTTATTGGTGGTAAAGGTGATCTAGAGTTTTTTCGGCTCTAGTTGCACAGGTGACATGCTGGTAGAAATGAGGTAAGATGGATTTCAGTTTTCCTGCATTGAAATTACCGGCCACTAGAAGTGCCTCCTCTGGATGAGCGTTTTCTTGTTTGCTTATGGCCTCATACAGCTGGTTGAGTGCGGTCTTAGTGCCAGCACCGATTTGTGGCGGTAAATAGAAGGCTACGAAAACTATAGATGAAAACTCTATTTGTAAATAGTGTGGTCTACAGCTTATCATGAGACACTCTAAATCAGGTGAGCAGAATCTCCAGACTTCATTAATATTAGAGATTGCTGCTGTTGTTAACAATGAAACACACCAACCCTCTTGACCCGACGCTGCCGTTCTGTCATGCCGATGCATAGAAAGACAAGCTACGTGAATATTATCCATGGCCTTGTTCAGCCAAGTTTCCTAGAAACATATTACAGTTCTTCAGGATAGTCTTGAACGGAGCTCGCCCAGTTTGTTCTCTGGTGGTTGTTCATTCGCTAATAGAACATCGGGAAGAGACGGTTTATTTACAGTCGCAGTTTCATCAGGGTGCCCGTATGTAGTCCTCTATCGCCATCTCTTTCTCTTCAGAGTGTCGGGGAGGGAGGGCCTGGTCCGAGGTGAGCAGTATGTCCTGCTCTGACAGACCCTTGAAGTAGAAATCTTCATCCAAATCAAGGGTAGTGATCACTGTTCTGATGGCCAGACGCTCTTTTCGTTGATAGAAAACGATGGCGGTAACACTATGTAAAAATTTAGTTAAGAACCGTGCAAAAACACACAAAATAGCAGAGTTGCTCAGGTGCTCGTTAAATGGCCGCTATACATTCCACCACCATTCTTGAGTGGAGACTTGGAATGTGAGTGCCCAATGGGCGAATGGAAACATGGAAACCATGTGTGTCTGTGTGTGTCTGTGTGTGTGTACTGACCTGATCAATGGCATCAGAGTTTTCAGACACATCAAAAATGACAGCCGTCGCCCCTCTCTGAACTGCTCGCTTCGCCTGCAGGGAGAACAACAGTCATTAGAGACACAGAGAGAACAACAGCCATTAGAGACAGAGAGAGAACAACAGCCATTAGAGACACAGAGAGAACAACAGCCATTAGAGACACAGGGAGAACAACGGCCATTAGTGATACAGAGAACAACAGACATTAGAGACAGAGAGAGAACAACAGCCATTAGAGACAGAGAGAGAACAACAGCCATTAGAGACACAGAGAGAACAACAGCCATTAGAGACACAGAGAACAACAGCCATTAGAGACACAGAGAGAACAACAGCAATTAGTGACAGAGAGAACAGCCAAAAGAGAGACAGAGAGAACAGCAGACATTAGAGACACAAAGAGAACAACAGCCATTAGAGACACAGAGAACAACAGCCATTACAGAGACAGAGAGAGTAACAGCAATTAGTGACACAGAGAGTAGCAGCCATTAGAGACACAGAGAGTAACAGCCAATAGAGACACAAAGAAAACGACAGCCATTAGATACACACAGAGAACAACAGCCATTAGATACACACAGAGAACAACAGCCATTAGAGACACAGAGAACAACAGCCATTAGAGACACAGAGAACAACAGACATTAGAGACACAGAGAGAACAACAGCCACAGAGAGAACAACCATTAGACTCTTAGTCTAAGTTTTGGGCTCAAAAATATTTTCCATCAATTAGTCTTTTGAGTAATCACCTCAGATATTTTCACATTCAATCTTTTTCAGATCTGATTGGTCAATAGCCCAATTAGTGAAAAAAAGATCAGAATTGGGCTGCCTGTCTAAACGCAGCCAGAGAGAAGAACATCCATTAGAGACACACGGAGACCAGTAGTTTGAACATAATTTACCAGTCCAAAGTTTGGACACACCTCATTCAAGGGCTTTTCTTTATGTTTTACTATTTTCTTCAATGTAGAATGAAAGTAAAGATAGCGAAACTATGAAATAACACACATGAAACATGTAGTAACCAAAAAAAGTGTAAAAAATGTAATATTCTTCAAAGTAGCCACCCTTTGACTTATTGACAGCTTTGTACACTCTTGGCATTCTCTCAACCAACTTCACCTGGAATGCTTTTCCAACAGTCTTGAAGGAGTTCCCACATATGCTGAGCACTTGTTGGCTGCTTATCCTTCACTCTGCGGTCCAACTCATCCCTAACCATCTCAATTGGGTAGAGGTTGGGTGATTGTGGAGACCAGGTCATCTGATGCAGCACTCCATCACTCTCCTTCTTGGTCAAATAGCCGTTACACAGCCTGGAGGTGTGTTGGGTCATTGTCCTGTTGAAAAACAACAGGACAATGTCACCAACAAAGCACCCCACACACAAACCAGATGGGATGACGTATTGCTGCAGAATGCTGTGGTAGCCATGCTGGTTAAGTGTGCCTTGAATTCTAAATAAATCAGACAGTGTCACTAGCAAAGCACCCCCACACCTCCTCCTCCATGCTTCACGGTGGGAACCACACATATGCAGAGATCATCCGTTCACTAACTTTGCATTTTACAAAGATATAGCGGTTGGAACCAAAAATCTCAAATAAGTACTCATCAGACCAAAAGACAGATGTCAACTGGTGTCCATTGCTCGTGTTTCTTGGACCAAGCAAGTCTCTTCTTCTTATCGGTGTCCTTTAGTTGTGGTTTATTTGCAGCAATTCGACCATGAAGGCCTGATTCACACAGTCTCCTCTGAACAGTTGATGTTGAGATGTGTCTTTTACTTGAACTCTGTGAAGAATTTATTTGGGTCGCAATTTCTGAGGCTGGTAACTCTAATGAACTCATCCTCTGCAGCATAGGTAACTCTGTGTCTTCCTTTCCTGTGAGAGCCAGTTTCATCATAGCGCTTGATGGTTTTTGCGACTGCACTTGAAGACACTTTCAAAGTTCTTGAAATTTTCCAGATTGACTGACCTTCATGTCTTAAAGTAATGATGGAGTGTCATTTCTCTTTGCTTATTTGAGCTGTTCTTGCTATGATATTGACTTTTACCAAATAGGGCTATCTTCTGTATACCACCCCTACCTTGAAACAACACAAGTGATTGGCTCATACGCATTGAGAAGGAAAGAAATTCTACAAATTCACTTTTAACAAGGCACACCTGTTAATTTAAATGCATTCCAGGTGACTACCTCATGAAGCTGGTTGAGAGAATGCCAAGAGTGTACAAAGCTGTCATCAAGGCAAATGGTGGGTATTTGAAGAATCTCAAATATAAAATATATTTTCATTTGTTGAACACTTTTTTGTTTACTACATGATTCCATGTGTGTTATTTCATAGTTTTGATGTCTTCACTATTATTCTACAATGTAGAAAGAAAAACCCTTAAATGAGTAGGTGTCCAAACGTATGACTGGTCCTATATATCAACTCCACCTTAGTTCACTTGAAGCCAATCTTGAAACAATAACTTTGCAGTAGTGAGATAAGGTCAACAAGAGTTAGTTTTCGTTTTAATAAGGTTAAGGCTAACTCGGTGGTAAAGCAATACATTTAACCAGTTTTAAATGTATCCCCAAAACCTCACTCTCACTCCCAGCCACCAGAGGGGGTTGTGTGACTTTGAATGGCCTGAATCCAGCAGACAGCTAGGCCCAGCAGCAGAGAGAGGAGAGACATAGAGAGAGAGAGAGAGAGAGAGAGAGAGAGAGAGAGAGAGAGAGAGAGACATAGAGAGAGAGAGAGAGAGAGACATAGATAGAGAGAGAGACAGAGAGAGAGAGACATAGAGAGCGACATAGAGAGAGAGAGAGATATAGAGAGAGACAGAGAGAGAGAGAGAGACATAGATAGAGAGAGAGACATAGATAGAGAGAGAGACATAGATAGAGAGAGAGAGACATAGAGAGACATAGAGAGAGAGAGAGAGAGACATAGAGAGAGAGAGAGAGAGACATAGAGAGAGACAGAGAGAGAGAGAGAGAGAGAGAGAGAGAGAGACACAGAGAGAGAGAGGAACAGAGAAAGAGAGAGAGAGAGGGAGAGAGATAGAGAGACATAGAGAGAGAGAGAGAGAGAGAGAGAGAGAGAGAGAGAGAGAGAGAGAGAGAGAGAGAGAGAGAGAGAGAGAGAGAGAGAGAGAGAGAGAGACAGAGAGAGAGAGAGAGACAGAGAGAGAGAGACAGAGAGAGAGAGACATAGAGAGAGAGAGACATAGAGAGAGACAGAGAGAGAGAGAGAGAGAGAGACATAGAGAGAGAGACATAGATAGAGAGAGAGACATAGAGAGAGACAGAGAGAGAGAGACAGAGAGAGACATAGAGAGAGACATAGAGAGAGAGAGAGAGAGAGAGAGAGAAAGAGAGAGAGAGGGATAGAGGGAGAGAGAGAGAGAGATTGAGAGACACAGAGAGAGAGGAACAGAGAAAGAGAGAGAGAGGGAGATTGAGAGACACAGAGAGAGAGAGGAACAGAGAAAGAGAGGGAGAGAGAGGGTTATGGAGACAGAGAGAAATAGAGATATATAGACAGAGAGACAGAGAGAGACAAACAGAGAGAGAGCGAGATTGAGAGACAGAGAGAGAGGGACAGAGAGAGAGGGTGAGAGATAGAGACAAACAGAGAGAGGGATCGAGAAAGTCGGCCCACAGTCCATGGAGAGGTCAACAACTCGATGATAACATTGGAAGGATGAGCACAAGTGGTCTGTCCCTCAACTCTCTTTATACATGATGTCACCAGAGAAAGACCTGTGTCTCAAACGACAGCCCTTTCCCTATAAAGTGCTCTACTTTTCATCAGGGCCCATAGGGTCAAAAGTAGAAATATAAAGGCAATAGGGGACCATTGAGACCACCCTTAAAGCTACATCTGATTCATATTACACCGAACAGTATGACAGTGTTTTACTCTATATAGACTACACACCACACATACATTCAAATGATTTCACATGATGACAAGTACCATTACATTTGGTGGCAGACATTTATGAAAGCTGCATTTCAATGTCAGTGGTTGTTATTCCAACACCAACTAGCAGAAAGATCCTCAGAGATCCTTCAACATGATGAGTCGTGTAACTGCTACAGACGTAGTCTTTGGATGGTGTTTCTGCTTGAGGCAAGAGAATAAGACAAACGTTGGAATCAGCAGAACCGAGAATATCTCTTCACTCAATCCAAAATGGCTTCCCCAACTGACCGTTCCAAATTCATTCTGTCTGAGTACGGTTGATTCATGGTGCCCTGTTTAGCAGCGTTTTGAAGTCTCAACTAAAAGAGCAGTCAGGATCACATCCTGGTATTATCATGGAGCCCTGTCGGCTCCGTGCCAGATAACATCCAATCAGCCAGCTAGGGGAGGGACATCAGATCAACGTGACAGAGCACAGGGCTGTGGCTCTGATGTCCAGTGGCTGAAAAGTTTCTGAGCTGAGCTTGTGTCTACAGGCACTTTAGAGTGAGAGAGAGAAAGAAAGAGAGAGAGAGAGACAGAGAGAGAGAGAGAGAGAGAGAGAGAGAGAGAGAGAGAGAGAGAGAGAGAGAGAGGGGAGGGGGAGAAAGAGAGAGACAGAGACAGAGAGAGAGAGAGAGAGAGAGAGAGAGGAGGGGAGAGAAAGAGAGAGGGGAAGCACAGTTGGTCCTTTCAAAACAAGTCATGCTAAATTCAGAGGTAGTATTTAGAAATGTGTGGTAGAACAGAGCAATGTGTGGTAGCATTGAACAATGTGTGGTAGAACAGAGCAATGTGTGGTGGCATTGAACAATGTGTGGTAGCATTGAACAATGTGTGGTAGAACAGAGCAATGTGTGGTAGAACAGAGCAATGTGTGGTAGCATTGAACAATGTGTGGTAGAACAGAGCAATGTGTGGTAGAATAGAGCAATGTGTGGTAGAATAGAGCAATGTGTGGTAGCATTGAACAATGTGTGGTAGAACAGATCAATGTGTGGTAGCATTGAACAATGTGTGGTAGCATTGAACAATATGTGGTAGAACAGAGCAATGTGTGGTAGCATTGAACAATGTGTGGTAGAACAGAGCAATGTGTGGTAGAATAGAGCAATGTGTGGTAGCATTGAACAATGTGTGGTAGAACAGATCAATGTGTGGTAGCATTGAACAATGTGTGGTAGAACAGATCAATGTGTGGTAGCATTGAACAATGTGTGGTAGCATTGAACAATGTATGGTAGCATTGAACAATATGTGGTAGAACAGAGCAATGTGTGGTAGCATTGAACAATGTGTGGTAGAACAGAGCAATGTGTGGTATCATTGAACAATGTGTGGTAGCATTGAACAATGTGTGGTAGCATTGAACAATGTGTGGTAGAACAGATCAATGTGTGGTAGCATTGAACAATGTGTGGTAGCATTGAACAATGTGTGGTAGCATTGAACAATGTGTGGTAGAACAGAGCAATGTGTGGTATCATTGAACAATGTGTGGTAGAACAGAGAAATGTGTGACAGCATTGAACAATGTGTGGTAGCATTGAACAATGTGTGGTAGCATTGAACAATGTGTGGTAGCATTGAACAATGTGTGGTAGCATTGAACAATGTGTGGTAGAACAGAGCAATGTGTGGTATCATTGAACAATGTGTGGCAGCATTGAACAATGTGTGGTAGCATTGAACAATGTGTGGTAGAAGAGAGCAATGTGTGATAGCATTGAACAATGTGTGGTAGCATTGAACAATGTGTGGTAGCATTGAACAATGTGTGGTAGAAGAGAGCAATGTGTGACAGCATTGAACAATGTGTGGCAGCATTGAACAATGTGTGGTAGCATTGCACAATGTGTGGTAGAACATAGCAATGTGTGGTATCATTGAACAATGTGTGGTAGCATTGAACAATGTGTGGTAGCATTGAACAATGTGTGGTAGAAGAGAGCAATGTGTGATAGCATTGAACAATGTGTGGTAGCGTTGAACAATGTGTGGTAGCATTGAACAATGTGTGGTAGCATTGAACAATGTGTGGTAGAACAGAGCAATGTGTGGTAGCATTGAACAATGTGTGGTAGAACAGAGCAATGTGTGGTAGAACAGAGCAATGTGTGGTAGCATTGAACAATGTGTGGAAGCATTTAACAATGTGTGGTAGCATTGAACAATGTGTGGTAGAACAGAGCAATGTTTGGGAGAACAGATCAATGTGTGGTAGAGCAGATCAATGTGTGGTAGCATTGAACAATGTGTGGTAGCATTGAACAATGTGTGGTAGAGCAGATCAATGTGTGGTAGCATTGAACAATGTGTGGTAGCATTGAACAATGTGTGGTAGCATTGAACAATGTGTGGTAGAACAGAGCAATGTGTGGTAGCATTGAACAATGTGTGGTAGAACAGAGCAATGTGTGGTAGAACAGAGCAATGTGTGGTAGCATTGAACAATGTGTGGTAGCATTGAACAATGTGTGGTAGAACAGAACAATGTGTGGTAGCATTGAACAATGTGTGGTAGCATTGAACAATGTGTGGTAGCATTGAACAATGTGTGGTAGAACAGAACAATGTGTGGTAGCATTGAACAATGTGTGGTAGAACAGAGCAATGTGTGGTAGCATTGAACAATGTGTGGTAGAACAGAGCAATGTGTGGTAGAGCAGATCAATGTGTGGTAGCATTGAACAATGTGTGGTAGCATTGAACAATGTGTGGTAGCATTGAACAATGTGTGGTAGAACAGAGCAATGTGTGGTAGCATTGAACAATGTGTGGTAGAACAGAGCAATGTGTGGTAGCATTGAACAATGTGTGGTAGCATTGAACAATGTGTGGTAGAACAGAGCAATGTATGGTAGCATTGAACAATGTGTGGTAACATTGAACAATGTGTGGTAGCATTGAACAATGTGTGGTAGAACAGAGCAATGTGTGGTAGCATTGAACAATGTGTGGTAGAACAGAGCAATGTGTGGTAGCATTGAACAATGTGTGGTAGAACAGAGCAATGTGTGGTAGCATTGCACAATGTGTGGTAGAACAGAGCAATGTGTGGTAGCATTGAACAATGTGTGGTAGCGTTGAACAATGTGTGGTAGAACAGATCAATGTGTGGTAGCATTGAACAATGTGTGGCAGCATTGAACAATGTGTGGTAGAACAGAGCAATGTGTGGTAGCATTGAACAATATGTGGTAGAACAGAGCAATGTGTGGTAGCATTGAACAATGTGTGGTAGAACAGAGCAATGTGTGGTAGCATTGAACAATGTGTGGTAGAACAGAGCAATGTGTGGTAGAACAGAGCAATGTGTGGTAGCATTGAACAATGTGTGGTAGAACAGAGCAATGTGTGGTAGAACAGAGCAATGTGTGGTAGAACAGAGCAATGTGTGGTAGAACAGAGCAATGTGTGGTAGAACAGAGCAATGTGTGGTAGAACAGAGCAATGTGTGGTAGAACAGAGCAATGTGTGGTAGAACAGAGCAATGTGTGGTAGAACAGAGCAATGTGTGGTAGAACAATGTGTGGTAGAACAGAGCAATGTGTGGTAGAACAGAGCAATGTGTGGTAGAACAGAGCAATGTGTGGTAGAACAGAGCAATGTGTGGTAGAACAGAGCAATGTGTGGTAGAACAGAGCAATGTGTGGTAGAACAGAGCAATGTGTGGTAGAACAGAGCAATGTGTGGTAGCATTGAACAATGTGTGGTAGCATTTAGCTACACTCCAAAAGGAAAAAGGAAGAGAATTTGAGAAGTCTTTAAAATGAGTATTTGGACACGTCGTTTACCCTCTAGGTCTACCCGTGTGTGTGTGTGTTTGCGTGAGAGAGATAGAGAGAGAGAAAGCCTGGGCTATGCAGTGTGATTATATTGTGTCCTGTATTTAAGCTGAATATAGACATGAATGTGCATATACAGTCCAGGGCAGAAGGGCGTGGCTCGCGGCTCCAGATTGGGTCTCTACACTTATACTGTCCGTACGATTGATGTTATATCCCAAAGATGAGAGCTTTCAGAAACCAACGTGGAAGACAACGGGGAACCCTTAGTTGGGACTTGTGTTCCCTAGAACCAGGATGGATCTCACAATCCAATTCAATTCAAGAGGCTTTATTGTCATGGGAAACATATGTCAACATTGCCAAAGCAAGTGAGGTAGATAATATACAAAAGTTAAATAAACAGTAAAAATGAACAGTAAACATTACGCATACAGACGTTCCAAAAGAATAAAGACATTACAAATGTCATATTATGTTTATATACAGTCTCTCTCTCTCTCCCTCCTCCCCCTCTCTCCCCTCTCTCTCCCTCTCTTCCCCTCTCTCCCTCCCTCTCTTTCCCTCTCTCTCTCTGTCTCTCTCTCTCTCCCACTCTCTCTCCCTCTCTCTCTCTCTCCCTCTCTCTCCCTCCCCTCTCTCTCTCTCTCTCTCTCCCTCTCTCCCTCTCCTGGAATGCTGCTTCATATGCAATATACACAGCCAAAGGAATTTATTCTAATGGAGTTCAATTCAACTCCTTGGATTGTCCTTTCTTTTGGTAAACAGTCTTGTCTAATTTACTTTATAAAATCCAACACTTTTCAGTTTCCAACTGCGGTTAAACTTCTAAATTTCTCTTTCACACAATTTCCCTCTCACACAGTTTTATCTCTCACACAGGTCTATCTCTCCATTGCCGAGCTCTGGCTGTAGCCCATTTAATTCAGCCGCTTTGATGTTAGCTATTAGCATTAATAATTCATATTTCTTGGTAAGACGTTTAAGAAGAAAGAGATCCCTGCTAAATAATCTCAATTTGGGCAGGCGCTACAGTGTAGGGACTTGCCTGCCTGACAACAACAAAAATGTACCTACAGGCAAGCTCAGCTCCCTCTGAGCTCCCTCTACAGGCAAGCTCAGCTCCCTCTCAGCTCCCTCTACAGGCAAGCTCAGCTCCCTCTCAGCTCCCTCTACAGGCAAGCTCCCTCTCAGCTCCCTCTACAGGCAAGCTCAGCTCCCTCTCAGCTCCCACTACAGGCAAGCTCAGCTCCCTCTCAGCTCCCTCTACAGGCAAGCTCAGCTCCCTCTCAGCTCCCACTACAGGCAAGCTCAGCTCCCTCTCAGCTCCCTCTACAGGCAAGCTCAGCTCCCTCTCAGCTCCCTCTACAGGCAAGCTCAGCTCCCTCTCAGCTCCCACTACAGGCAAGCTCAGCTCCCTCTACAGGCAGCTCCCACTACAGGCAAGCTCAGCTCCCTCTACAGGCAAGCTCAGCTCCAGCTCTACAGGCAAGCAAGCTCCCTCAGCTCCCTCTACAGGCAAGCTCAGCTCCCACTACAGGCAAGCTCAAGCTCCTTCTCAGCTCCCTCTACAGGCAAGCTCAGCTCCCTCTACAGGCAAGCTCAGCTCCCTCTCAGCTCCCACTACAGGCAAGCTCAGCTCCCTCTACATGCAAGCTCAGCTCCCTCTCAGCTCCCACTACAGGCAAGCTCAGCTCCCTCTCTTTAAGTTGAGAGGAAGGATAAAGGATGGAGTCATTTACATCTTCTACAAACTAATTTGTCTCAGTAGAACAGAAGTGTGGTATTGTCCCTTTGAAGAGACACAAGCCATCACAATACTTCAGAACTCCATAAATCTTGACACAATATAATATATAGCTACAATCTACTCTTTCTCACTATGTTCATGGGTTTCTATGGAGAATAAAGAATAATAGTTATGCTACTAGATAATAATGCTACTAGATAATAATGCTACTAGATAATAGTGCTACTAGATAATAGTGCTACTAGATAGTAATGCTACTAGATAGTAATGCTACTAGATAGTAGTGGTGCAAAGGATCACAAAAGTCACGGTTCGGATCGGATCACAGTTTTGAGTCACGGATCGGATCACAGTTTTGAGTCACGGATCGGATCACAGTTTTGAGTCACGGATTGGATCACAGTTTTGAGTCACGGATCGGATCACAGTTTTGAGTCACGGATTGGATCGGATCACAGTTTTGAGTCACGGATCGGATCACAGTTTTGAGTCGCGGTTCGGATCGGATCACAGTTTTGAGTCACGGTTCGGATCGGACCACAGTTTTGAGTCACGGATCGGATCACAGTTTTGAGTCGCGGTTCGGATCACAGTTTTGAGTCACGGATCGGATCACAGTTTTGAGTTGCGGTTCGGATCGGATCACAGATTTGAGTCACGGTTCGGATCGGATCACAGTTTTGAGTCACGGATCGGATAATTTTTCAGATCAGCGACAAAAAAAAGGGAGACAAATACAACTTCGCTTTCCATTATTACTTAAAGCAAGGAACTGTTGAAATAAAATCTTTAAATAAAATATTCAATACTCAATTGTTAAATTAAAGTTTAATATGAGGCATGATTCCTTCTTCCTTTGAACAACAGTGAATGAATAAATAGCCCGTGTCCACGTCATCAAACAAAAGTTAAGAAAGAAAGCAAAGCAGACCTGAGCTTATAACTTCAAATTATTTTTCTAAAAGATGAGGATGTCTACATTGTTTGGGGAGAGGGGAGACCTCTTTGCAGTCACTATGTCCCCTGCCGTGGAGAAAACCTTCTCGCTGGGAACTGTGCCAGACACAGCCCGAGAGGCATGAGTCGAGGGCGGACCATCTCTCCCTTCCTGAGGGAGCTGGGTGGCCAGGTACAGGTCCAGTTGTAAGAGGAACCCCTGGCACCGTGCTACTGTCCCATCATGCTCCCTGGGAAGGGAGAGACTCGTCCCACTGAGACTGGCTCCGGGCGGGACAGGTAGAGGTAACCCCGGTTGCGCTGGTCGAGGTGCTGGAGAGACCGCCTGTCTCTCCCAGCGGTCCATGGTCTGGACAACGCGATCCATCATGGCACCGAGATGTCGTATCATTGCCGCGTGTTCCTGGACGAGCTCCTCCACCGGGGTACCTGCTCCTGCTGACTCCATGGTGGTGTGATATTCTGTCAGGCGTGTGCTGGAGGTGAAGTCAGGTGCAGGAGAGCAGAGAGTTGTGAAC
The DNA here is from genome assembly GCF_018296145.1 of Oncorhynchus tshawytscha. Lineage (NCBI taxonomy): Eukaryota > Metazoa > Chordata > Actinopteri > Salmoniformes > Salmonidae > Oncorhynchus > Oncorhynchus tshawytscha. Next base: position 11,024,869 of record NC_056440.1, on the reverse strand, counting down.
AGGCACACACTTTATTACAGGAGAAAGATTACAGACGGACGCAGCTGCATCAAAAACCTCCAGCCAACAAAGCAACGTGTAAAGCAAAAACAGTCACAAAACATCAATGTTTAACAATTCAAACAAGCTTCGTGAAAATACACGAAAAGAACGGACGCCTTCCTGGCGCGTTACAAAACAAGTATCACACAAAGACATGAGGGGGAACAGAATAAATACATGCAGTGTGATTGGGGAATGTAAACCAGGTGTGTAAAACAAGACAAAACAAATGGATAAATGAACAATGGATCGGCGGTGGCTAGAAAGCCGGTGACGTCGACCGCCGACCGCCGCCCGAACAAGGAGAGGAGCCGACTTCGACGGAAGTCGTGACAGTAAGTAGATTCCAGGGGCTCTTATTCAATCCACATTGTGGAAGTTCAACTTTACCGCCTTATTGAAATTTGAATGAAATGTTCCTGCTTTAACGGAGACTACATTCACGGTGAACACTGCATATGTCGGCTCAATCGGAAATGACCTTTATATTTATATAGCGGATTCTGTAACGCTTGAGAAAAAGCCCTGAAGCTACTTACATAAAGTTTGTTTTAACATAAACAAAACAGGAAAGGCATCATCACGTCCATGTCAGAAACTCTACACCGCCACCTGTCTGTCTGTCATGCAGAAGACCTGTCTGTCTGTCATGCAGAAGACCTGTCTGTCTGTCATGCAGAATACCTGTCTGTCTGTCATAAACACTGACTCTTACGCAGAGCTAGTCCGCATCTCAAATAACACCCTATTCTCAACACTGCATATGATCAGAGCCCTGTGGTTGATGCTATTCTCAACACTGCATATGATCAGAGCCCTGTGGTTGATGCTATTCTCAACACTGCATATGATCAGAGCCCTGTGGTTGATGCTATTCTCAACACTGCATATGATCAGAGCCCTGTGGTTGATGCTATTCTCAACACTGCATATGATCAGAGCCCTGTGGTTGATGCTATTCTCAACACTGCATATGATCAGAGCCCTGTGGTTGATGCTATTCTCAACACTGCATATGATCAGAGCCCTGTGGCCGCATATAAGGCCCTGCCCCGCCCCCTTTCGGAAAAGCTGACCACGACTCCATTTTGTTGATCCCTGCCTACAGACAGAAACTAAAACAAGAAGCTCCCACGCTGAGGTCTGTCCAACGCTGGTCCGACCAAGCTGACTCCACACTCCAAGACTGCTTCCATCACGTGGACTGGGAGATGTTTGTTGCGTCAGACAACAACCGAATACGCTGATACGGTGTGCGAGTTCATTAGAACGTGCGTTGAAGATGTCGTTCCCATAGCAACGATTAAAACATTCCCTAACCAGAAACCGTGGATTGATGGCAGCATTCGTGTGAAACTGAAGGCACGAACCACTGCTTTTAATCAGGGCAAGGTGTCTGGTAACATGACTGAATACAAACAGTGCAGCTATTCCCTCCGCAAGGCTATCAAACAAGCTAAGCGCCAGTACAGAGACAAAGTAGAATCTCAATTCAACGGCTCAGACACAAGAGGTATGTGGCAGGGTCTACAGTCAATCACGGACTACAGGAAGAAACCCAGCCCAGTCTCGGACCAGGATGTCTTGCTCCCAGGCAGACTAAATAACTTTTTGGCCACTTTGAGGACAATACAGTGCCACTGACACGGCCTGCAACGGAATCATGCGGTCTCTCCTTCACTGCAGCCGAAGTGAGTAAGACATTTAAACGTGTTAACCCTCGCAAGGCTGCAGGCCCAGACTGCATCCCCAGCCGCGCCTCAGAGCATGCGCAGACCAGCTGGCCGGTGTGTTTACGGACATATTCAACCAATCCCTATACCAGTCTGCTGTTCCCACATGCTTCAAGAGGGCCACCATTGTTCCTGTTCCCAAGAAAGCTAAGGTAACTGAGCTAAACGACTACCGCCCCGTAGCACTCACATCCGTCATCATGAAGTGCTTTGAGAGACTAGTCAGGACCATATCACCTCCACCCTACCTGACACCCTTGACCCACTCCAATTTGCTTACCGCCCAAATAGGTCCACAGACGATGCAATCTCAACCACACTGCACACTGCCCTAACCCATCTGGACAAGAGGAATACCTATGTGAGAATGCTGTTCATCGACTACAGCTCGGCATTCAACACCATAGTACCCTCCAAGCTCGTCATCAAGCTCGAGTCCCTGGGTCTCGACCCCGCCCTGTGCAACTGGGTACTGGACTTCCTGACGGGCCGCCCCCAGGTGGTGAGGGTAGGCAACAACATCTCCTCCCCGCTGATCCTCAACACTGGGGCCCCACAAGGGTGCGTTCTGAGCCCCTCCTGTACTCCCTGTTCACCCACGACTGCGTGGCCATGCACGCCTCCAACTCAATCATCAAGTTTGCGGACGACACAACAGTGGTAGGCTTGATTACCAACAACGAAACGGCCTACAGGGAGGAGGTGAGGGCCCTCGGAGTGTGGTGTCAGGAAAATAACCTCACACTCAACGTCAACAAAACTAAGGAGATGATTGTGGACAGGAAACAGCAGAGGGAACACCCCCATCCACATCGATGGAACAGTAGTGGAGAGGGTAGCAAGTTTTAAGTTCCTCGGCATACACATCACAGACAAACTGAATTGGTCCACTCACACAGACAGCATCGTGAGGAAGGCGCAGCAGCGCCTCTTCAACCTCAGGAGGCTGAAGAAATTCGGCTTGTCACCAAAAGCACTCACAAACTTCTACAGATGCACAATCGAGAGCATCCTGGCGGGCTGTATCACCGCCTGGTATGGCAACTGCACCGCCCTCAACCGTAAGGCTCTCCAGAGGGTAGTGAGGTCTGCACAACGCATCACCGGGGGCAAACTACCTGCCCTCCAGGACACCTACACCACCCGATGCTACAGGAAGGCCATAAAGATCATCAAGGACATCAACCACCCGAGCCACTGCCTGTTCACCCCGCTGTCATCCAGAAGGCGAGGTCAGTACAGGTGCATCAAATCTGGGACCGAGAGACTGAAAAACAGCTTCTATCTCAAGGCCATCAGACTGTTAAACAGCCACCACTAACATTGAGTGGCTACTGCCAACACACTGTCAATGACACTGACTCTACTCCAGCCACTTTAATCATGGGAATCGATGGGAAATTATGTAAATATATCACTAGCCACTTTAAACAATGCTACCTTATATAATGTTACTTACCCTACATTGTTCATCTCATATGCATACGTTGATACTGTACTCTATATCATCGACTGCATCCTTATGTAATACATGTATCACTAGCCACTTTAACTATGCCACTTGGTTTACATACTTATCTCATATGTATATACTGTACTCGATATCATCTACTGTATCTTGCCTATGCTGCTCTGTACCATCACTCATTCATATATCCTTATGTACATATTCTTTATCCCCTTACACTGTGTATAAGACAGTAGTTTTTTTTTTGGAATTGTTAGTTAGATTACTTGCTCGTTATTACTGCATTGTCGGAACTAGAAGCACAAGCATTTCGCTACACTCGCATTAACATCTGCTAACCATGTGTATGTGACAAATAAAATTTGATTTGATTTGATTTGATTTGATTTGATGCTACATGGAACACAGCCGCTGGCTTGAAGCCAGACATACAGTGTTCAGCCCAGCCTCTATGCTCAAATCAAATCAAATTTTATTGGTCACATACACATGGTTAGCAGATGTTATTGCGAGCGTAGCGAAATGCTCAATGGAGTCCCATGTTGAGATGATGCTCTGAGCACGAGAAAGAGGGAACAATCCACCCCGAGTGGACAGAAACCACAGCCTACAGCAGGGAGAGGAAAGCAGGATGGCTACCGTCTGGACACAGGACAGAAACCACAGCCTACAGCAGGGAGAGGAAAGCAGGATGGCTAACGTCTGGACACAGGACAGAAACCACAGCCTATAGCAGGGAGAGGAAAGCAGGATGGCTAACGTCTGGACACAGGACAGAAACCACAGCCTATAGCAGGGAGAGGAAAGCAGGATGGCTAGCATCTGGACACAGGACAGAAACCACAGCCTATAGCAGGGAGAGGAAAGCAGGATGGCTAGCGTCTGGACACAGGACAGAAACCACAGCCTACAGCAGGGAGAGGAAAGCAGGATGGCTAGCATCTGGACACAGGACAGAAACCACAGCCTATAGCAGGGAGAGGAAAGCAGGATGGCTAGCGTCTGGACACAGGACAGAAAGGAAGAGGAGGGCTATGCTAACAACAGGTAAGTACTGACACTCAGCATGAGGTCCAACTGCTGCGTCCTGTGCACAATGTGTGTGTAATCTGTTCACTTTTAGCTTTCACATCCGCAGACATGCACACACACACACACACACACACACA